>NW_010433347.1:18488-19807 GCF_000710305.1 Buceros rhinoceros silvestris | reverse complement strand
CAAACTAAATCCCGGCTGAACAAGACGATGTCGGTACATAGGAGAGACAGCGGTTTGCAAGGAAGGCTGTTGAACAGCATCTCTGAACAGCTCTACCCTGACAGCTGTATCGGGGCAGAACACAAAGGATGAAAGGTGGTTGATAAAGAGGTTCACGGATGAGAAGCAGAACTGCTGAACTTCATCCCTTTTCCATTTTTTGAGGGTTTTGGGGTTTTTTTCTAGTCTGACAAACCAGATATGGGGTTTCTACCATGACATATTAACTGCCTTCTTTTGCTCCAGCACCTGTTGTGCAAGACAGTGCCTTAGTGACCAGGATTTAAATGGCAGGCTTTGTCTGCGTGGAGCCTGCCTGCTTACATGCAATGGGATTTCCTGTGATTCCTTCTTTCCAATTCATCTCATCAGGCATTGCAGAAGAGGCTACCGGTCCCTTAGTCTCACTCAATAGCTGTTATATCTTACCACTGTTAGGAGCAAAAGGTTCCGAAACCTTGAGCCTGGGACCAGACATTCTTAGAATTATTTTTAAACTAGTTGTTTAAACACCTTGTTACCGCATAATGATGCCAGAAAAACCCGTTTTCACTTTTTGAACATGGTGACTGTTGATGTTATCCATAAAATGACCGGTACAATTGACATTATATGAGAGACAGCCTTGTGTATGTGCATCCAGCGTGTGACTGCTCATCTACCCAATCTCAAGCTAGATTGCTGCTCAGATTGTTTTTCAATGAAAACAAAATAAAGAGCAATTTTGCTGGCTATTTTGAAAACACCAGTTTAACTTTATTTTAGTGCTTGGAATAGCTGAAAATACTTTCACTTCTTACCACATTCAGGGTTTATTTTGTGTAATTTTTCTCACGTAAATGGTTGAGTGGATGTTTTAAGGGATATATTTTTTTAAACCGTGTGCAGGCAGTCATTGCTGCTACTTCACGTGCAGTAACAGTGTATGGTTAAAAATGAGGATCTGAGTTAATCCACCAAGTAGTCGATAAGAGGAAACTGGTGGCAGTGAGCTTAGATCCTACAGAAGGAAGCAACTGCTGTCATGTTCTACCCAGTACTCGATCACTGCAGACAGGTTTTGGGAAGCAGATTCTCTTCCTCACATAGGGAAGGGTTTGTTGCTGCTGTGGTCTCTGGTAAGATCAGAGAGAGGGAAAAAAATCAGTAAACTACGAGGTGGAAGAGACAGTGAAGACAAATGAGAAAAATAGTGAGCAAAAAATATACAGCAAGCTGTAGTCTTGTGGGGTTTATGTTGACTAGGACCAGCAGAGAGGCTGCGGCATAGCTAGGAGCAG
>NW_010433347.1:0-18401 GCF_000710305.1 Buceros rhinoceros silvestris | reverse complement strand
GCAGGAATGGGTTTTCGTATTGGCTGTTTGGGAAAACAACCCCAGTGTCCCAGCTCCTGTAACCTGCACTGTGCAAGTGACTTTTACATCAAAACTCCAGGGGCTTTAGTAAGCAGTTCATCTGAAGAGGCAGTACAGTGAAAAGGCTGCGGAACCAGATCCAAGGGTAGCTGGGATGTGGCATGAATTGTACCTTTCGAGCAGATGATGTAATACATGTTCGATTTACCCTGACTCTGAGGGTTTTCCCATAACATTATCTGTGTTCAGCTGGTTATTGCAGGAGTCCTGGGTGGCTCTGCACTAAGGAGAGAGGGGCGGCAGATCCACACCCCCTTCCCACAGGGTGTGCAGGCGGCTGCAGGAGGAGTCACAGCTGGCTCGAGTGAGGGGTTTCAGGATTAACAATTCTGCAGGCCTAAGGCACTGCACCAAGGTGCTTCGAGCAACCAACTAATGGTAATTTGTTTTACTCTTTCTGTCATTTTCTGTAAGAACAGAGATATTTTTGCAAAAGGAATGAAAAAGACCTCTCTGCAAGCAAAATGTTTTTTTAATGTTGTGACATCATTTTAAAAAACAATGTGTTCTTGTGGTTTGTTTTTTAGAAAACCAAAAAATAGCAAGTCACAGCAATTGGCAGATCCCTGCTGTCAGTATTTGGTGACGCCAGCAGTAGCTGCAGCAGATGGAGAGATGCAAACATTCCGGAAACTTGGACAAACTGATTTTCCTGAGCTTGAGAAAGCAATGCCGTAAAATGCTTCTTCCTCCTCAAGTGTAAGCTTTCCTAATAAGTAACACTTTCTGAGGAAAGGAAGCCGGGATGTGACCGCTTTTGGGATCAAGCCAGCTTTCTCTCCAGCCAGCTGCTCTTTCTGTTGAAGGTGGCTATTTATGAAGCATATGCCAGAACCATTGCAAAGGCGGCAGCGACAGTCAGTGCGCTTATAGTGAAGGGAAAGAATGTACGTGCTTATTTGCTTGCTTCAGTAATGGTAATCTTTGCAGAATCTTAACAACATGGAATCTAAAGCTGGGTAAGTGTCAGGAGTTACAAACCTGAGGATATACAAGCACAGTAGATGGATGAGGGGCACCTACATCATCAAGAAATCACTGATGTTCATCTTTAAAACCACTGACAATTGCTGGTAAATTTAGGGGTGTCACAGAGGTCTAACTGTACCAGCAAATGTCAAGGTTGAAACCACAGACCTCTAGTGCCTCACACTGACACCACTTAAGGATGAAATGAATCTTGATTAATTACCATGTAGAATACAGCCTGAGAAGTCTCTAAAAACCACTTGCTCATAAGGTGTTTCTCTAGCACTGTCCTGACTTCCTGGGAAGTTGACTGTCAGTTCTTTAAGATAGCAACAGCAGCGAGGGTATCACAGAGGGCAGAACGAGGAGATTATTGTTACTTCACCAAAAGCACTGAAAATATGCAGGTTTTATGGACAACTCTGGTTGGAAACTCCTTCACAGAGCTTTTAACATTACTTTGCTTGTTCTGAAGACCTCCATAGCCTCCAAGACCAGGCAATTTTTGGGTTGCTGACGGTGACTTGGTGGGCCAGAATGGGACACGAATCAGGACTAAGGGAGCTTCACAGGTCATATCACTGATTACAGGATCTGCAGCATTACATGGAGAGTCCCCTAACACAAGAAAGCACAAAGGTCCTCTAATCCTGGAGCTTGGCAATAGGAACAATGAGCAAAAGGTGTTCAGATCAACCTAAGTTGGAAATACATGAGATCCTACTCATTGGACTAATTGCAAGTAGCTAATGGCACTAGCAAAAGAGTATCAGTGATCACTGTAATATATGCACGGGGTGCTAGGCTGGTTGTCTCATTCTGCACTGTGCAGCCCTCTGGCTCATTTTTCATAGGAAAATAAACAAGTGAAAAGAAGACTGAAGTGAAAAAATCGGAGGAAAGTAAGTGAGAGCTGAGAAACGCTGAACTTTTCAGTAATGCCCTAACAGAAGTGATGGGAGTCCTTAAAACTCTCTCTCTGTTACAGCTTTTTTCCCATATCCAGGCTTTTAGTTTCTCTGCGTCTGGAAAAGGTGGCTTTAAAATGCAGCAAAATTTGTCTCCCCTGTCCTGTGTATCTTAATTTTCTCACCCAGCAGGGTTCTGACTCCATGAAGAAAAGGAAATTCCTCGCACTGGTTAACCAGTGGACAGCCAGCAGTCCCAGGGTATGTGAAGGGTGCACAGACTTACCTAGTCACTGCTTTCCCATTCAGGGACCAGTCACAGTCATATTTTAAATTTTATGTGTAATTTTGATATTATTGCCTAAAACTCTGTTTGGAGTTTGAATACGGACTGAATAAACGAAATATTTACGTCATCTGTATTAAAGGATATTATTGTTGCTCATGCAAAGTTGTCATTGCTTTCTGCTACAGAATTCACTCACGTAATGGTTCCTGTCATAAACTAAACCATGACCCCACATGTGTTTCAGTTCCCACAGACACCACGGACAACTTGGGAAGCTCTTCTGGTTGTGTGCTGCTGCCCTAGAGCCACTCCTGGAAGTGCACCCGAACTGCTGTTTGCCAGACAATGGGAGGAACCAGACACAGGAACTGGGAAGAACCAGAAATGATCCCTCTTCTTTGAGGTTATTTTTAACATGGACCAGTGACGGCCGGCACTGCTCTGGAAGGATATCTGAGTCCATCGGGGTGGAAAATGGACTGTGAGCACAATACTCAGTTTTTCTAATTCTCTCTAGTCGTATTGATGGAATTGTCATTACTGAACTATGTGTTACATGATTCTGTATTGCAGAGAAGATGAAAAGATTACGCATTTTCATGAAACTTATATGTAGAAATAATATGTACGTGTGCATGTAACATATACATGATGCCTTTTCATTAACTTTGGAAAGATTATTCTCTTTGTTGGAGGAAATAGAGGGTTAGGCATGATCTGTCAGTAAATGCCGTATGTGAAAAAGATTGCTGTGGAGGAGCAGCGGAAGACTTGACAACTAATTATTACAGACTTTTGCTGAATACTGGCCGGGGTGAATATAGCTTGATTAGATCTTGAAGCAAAAAAGGATGTAGGTGAGCTGGCTTCATGTGTCAGGGCAGAACAAGCAAAGCCGCAATCCTAGGGCACTGTCAGTGAATTATGCTGCCAGTACTTCTGTCTGCTCTGGGCTTTTCTGTGCTGTGGGATGTCTGTGTTGCCACTCACTCCATTTAACACTTTTATCAGTGACCTGGAGGAGGTGAGGAAGTGCATTCTCATCATAACTGTGAATGACAACAAATTAGGGGGTGGAGCGGTTTTGCATCCTTGAGTGCTCTCAGAATTTGAGTGGATAAAGCCCTGAGCAACCTGGTTTGGCCCCAGAGCTAGCCCTGCTTTGAGCAAGAGATCAAACTGGAGGCCTCCTCAGGTCTCTTCCAACCTACGTTAGCCTATGAGCCTGTGTCTCTAGGTGCAGTGCTCCTGCCTTTTATTTCGTCCAGGGTTATGCTCCCACAGTCAGAAGCTTTTCTTACAGAATTTTCTGCCTCCTACCCTCTAGGGTCCATATAGCCGTATGTCTGATGCACAGTGTCCCCAAATGGAGCTGCCACTACAAGAATGTGAAGAGGTTTAGGGAAAGTTACCACAGCCTTGATCTCGAGGGTTTCAAAAACAGGCTCTGAGAAGAGGCAGGACCAAAATAGCACGAGGAATGAGAACCAGCTTCAGTACATCGACACTTGAAAGATATATATGGTTTATTTTGCCTAAGCATTGGGAAACCATACAGTATGAAGCTTGAAACTTTTTTGTGATTCTGTTCTTTAGTTTAATAGCTTCATTGGCTTTTCCTAATGAGTTTTTCTAAATAAGGGACAGTCTTAGGCTATTTTAACTTACCTTGTAGTCTCTTGTACTATTAGGTTTTTTGTCTGTTTTTTTCTGGTATTAATGGTGAGGGTGATGTCTGTTAGTAGCAGTGAGATAAAATGGCATCAAGATCTCATATGTTAGCTTCTTTTTAAAATACTTCGTGAATAAACATTCTTCAAGGACAAAGAGCTGTACTGTGTTAGTTTTGAGCAATAAATCTAAGTTGCTTTGTCTTCAGAACTTCAGCTGATGTGAATCCCTGATGCTTATCAGGTACTGATGTTATTGCACTACAATGGTGTCGCGGGTTGGAACTGTTCGTCTGTTACCCAAAGAGGTTTTGCGACCAACTGTAGGTCTGGAGGGAAGGTAAACCCACCAAAACCTACACGATCTTAATGGCTCGTTAGGGCTTGTTCAGGCAAAGGGAAAAAAAAAAAAAGAAGGAATGTGACACAGGTTTTAACTTAAAGGGGTGGAAACAAAAGTGTTTCAATAGTGAATGCAGTTAAAACCATAAAGCAATCATTTGAAGTTAAACAGGATCGATCGGAAAGGAGAGAGATATATTAACAAATACATAAATGGAGAGATACACGCATACATTCCTTCTCCCCGCCAAATCAACATCCTCGCTTAAACAAAGGACGTGCCACGGGGCTGCCCGTGTGTGGGTGTGGGTGTGTGGGAGTGTGTATGTGGGTGGGAGGGTGTGTGGGGGTGTGAAGGAGACTCGCCGAAAAGTTTTTAACCTCCAGGGTCCAGCCCAGACCAAACTGTCCAAAGCAAACTCTTGCAAAGAGTCTTTCTGCTCACCCATGGCAAAAGACGGCATCGTATCTCCTCCGTGGGTGTTCAACTGTCCCTCCGTTGGACAATGAAGCCCGCGTCAGGTCCCGGCAGGACTCGTCACCAGCTTTGCGGGCGGCGTTCTGTGTCCCATCCCGCGGCAGCGGCGACTCTCTCGATGTCGGAGCGTGGTCGCTTCACACACCCCTTTTCCACTCCCTCGAGGCAAATGGGAAAGTGCTTGCAAAAGGAAAAGCTTTTACCGCTACGTGCAGGCAAGTGGTGTTTTGTCTTTCTGCATTAGAAGCCTCTCTCTCTCTCTCTCGGGTCCTTGTTGGTGAACTCAAAATGTGTGCGCTGGGGGCGGGTCCTAAACTCCGCTTTTTATGAGCATCTGAGTATCTCGACTCCCAGTCAGGGAAACGAGAGGGACAGCGCTTTTCTTCCCAAAAGTCACCAGACACATTTTCCCGCACTTTGGGGAGAAGGAGAAGGGGGAGAACAAACGCTCATCCCCCCTCCCCCCGCCAGGACCATCTTAACCCCATCACAAATGGGTTCTTCGCAAGATCTAGGAACTGCAAACCGGACAAGGCCAGAGTTCGCCTAACCTGTCTGAAATGAAGGCTTTACAGAGGGATACTGGGAAAATCTCTTCTGCACAGTTCTGGAAAAACATCTACCTGGAGGCTGTTTACTTGTGGTCTGAAATAGCAGGTGAATTATTAGACAGACTAAAATGAAAACAGCTTATGGATAGTTGATGGCAAGTGTTGTGCCTATAGAAGTGTGATGAAGAGAAGGAAAAGAAGATAAGTATAATTTTGTGTTGTGTGTGGAACAGAGCAACAGATCTCAGTGAAGAGCGACAATATTAAAAAACAAGCTACTTTTATAATTCAGCATCTCTAGGGAGAATACAGAGCATGAAAGCTTCTTAAGCCTTGGGCACGTTTTCAATGCTGTCTTGAGTCACCGTAAATACTTCGAGACCACCTATATGAATTTTAAAACATTCTTTTTCGTATTCTTGGAGAATTTGCATTGAATGGACTCCTTTGACGTATGTGTTCATCCTTATCTCTTTGCATGGCTTTCGGGGCATGCAAACAAGTTGTCCCCTGTGGCTGTGTAGATGTTTATATCATCTGAGGACTCGCTCTCCTCAGGGTCTTCTGTATCACCTTGTGCTACGCTGTTAGCTGTTTGCATGGCCCTTGGGGTGACAGAACAGAGCACGTGTTTGTATAAATGAAGCTCCCTGTTTGTATGGAGCTTTCGGTTGCATTTTGAAAAAGTTGTGAAGTGCGTGAGCATTGTGTGTTCACGCACAGGTGAAATAGTCAGAAAATAGCCAGAAAACTTACGGAAGATGCCTGCTCTATTTATTTTATATTCAATATAATATTCTGTAATGAGCCAATTAAGCGATTCTTCTCGCGTTCATCTGTGTCATGTCAATGATAATGGCTGATTTTAAAATGTTACAAGTTCACAAGCAATTAGGGCAAAGACATATCAACAAAGGCAACTTTTTTTTATGTGTTAAACATTAGTTAATTCAAAGCAAGAACCACCAGAGAACGGAAAGCTTTGGGAACATGACTTTCGGTTGCTCTTCTTCGAAACTATTATCAAGTCTGATTTATTCCAGCTATGGAGTGTGGTAGGACTGTCTGCAGGTGGCAGAATCACAAGCAAAACGAGTTTCTAAAAATGCTGATGTTAGTGTGCACAGTAATTAGAAGAGCAGTGAACTCTCGGGCAGATACACAAACCACGGCACATCCATCATTTCACGCCTGTTTGGTGAGGTACTAATGAGATGCGAACACTACACAGGTCTGGGTCTGGCCTCTGCACCAAGTCCGACACACACTTCAGAGATGTTTATACGGTAGCTATTGGAATTCGCTGCGATAACAGTTACTCCTTTAATAATGCAGCTCTGTGTTTATTGTACCGGCTAGCAGACCTCCTTCTGCATGCAGAATCTTTTCTCCTGCCGTTTTTTCTGTCAGCAGGCCAGCTTATCTGGTGCTAGTACGTCACCAACCACCTGCTGTGGGCTATGTATCTCTTTTCTTAATTGCAATGAAATCTTTTATGCCAAATAATGCCACATTACAGCGGCATAATTTAATTTGGAGCTGTTCGTTATAGTTCTATTCCCCTTCAGTTTTGGCACTCTCCCAGAAAAGGACCCACGAGTAGCAGGTTAGACGGTTTCCTGAAGTGATGAAAATGCACCCTGCAGAGCTTGCTACGAGGTCTCTTCTGCTGCGGAATTCTAGCGTGATTACGTTTCCTGTGTTCTGCTTGTGTCAGGCCAAATAATAATAATAGTAATAGTGGGGTTGGTTTAGACTTTGAAATCTAGATTACAATCTCATGTTATTCTAACTTAATCGAGCTGTACTGTGAAAAATAAGGGGTTTTAAGATGCATTACAAACAACACTTACATATGAACAGTGGAGCTTTTAACTTAAAATCTGTAAAGAATTGCACACTACATTAATAGATGCCAAGGCTAGAAGAAATTCAGGGTGCCTCACAATTATTCGCTAATGAGAAGGGTAATGAAAGTTGAACTTGTGAACATTTGGCTTTTTGTAGTACTTTGAATTTAATGTACGTGGTTTAAGGCATTTACATTATAATTTGAGGTACTACCATGCAGAATGCGGTTTATTAACCATGCCACTGCTTCTCTACAAGTATTTATAAGTAGACTTTTTACAATTAATCAAAACCAGACATTGTAAAAATGAAAATCAGATTTATTGCCAAGGTTATAAATGTCAAGTATACTGTTATGCAGGCTTTGTATTACTTCAGTTGCAACTTTAAAGAACATTCTAAGTGATTGGAAAAAAGGAAGTTTATTAAAGGCTCAGCAGGACTTCTCTGCACTCCACTGTTATTATTGTAAATCATCGCGTCATGTGATAGAGGAGCAGGCAACATGGTAGGAGCAGGTTTTAATTAGGTTTTCTCTGTGACTACCAAGACCTTCAGGGAGAATTCAAGACAGCGACCATCCTGCTTCATCTGGCAAACAACTGCACTGAGATTTCAGGAGAAGGGAGGATAGCGCAAACCATCCAGGGTAGTTAATTGCTGAACTTGTCCTTGAATATATCCCCATGTTTTCAAGTAGCAGCTGGATGGTTAAAAACCCTTCACAGGTGGAATACAGCAACGTATTTCTTCGCTATGGCTATTGTCTTGGGATGGGGAAATCTCTGCAGGAGATCTTATCAGAGATTTTGTGCGTGGTTCTTTTGCTCTGTCTGTGGAGAAAACATTGCACTTGTGAAAAGGTGAAAGATTCGCATGCAGAAAATGTGTGATGCCTGCGGACCTGAATGAGGAGCTGTAGTTCTCCCCCCTGCCCCTTACTGTAAGGATTGCAGATGGATACACTTGAGTGCTGTGAAGTGCGTCTGTGAACAAACCACACAGGTCATAACACGGTGCAGGGAACTGGAGAGCAGCTCTTTGCGAGGACTACAGGACTGGCGAAAATGTCTGAGCCTAAGTGAGGGAGTACTGACGGTCTATCGCAAAAGCAGTCTGTGGCGTAACTTGGTAATAAGCCTTGTGATCCGCATGGGTTTTAAAGGCTGTAGAAAAATACTGTGACTCCAGTGGACAAAGCTAGGGAGTGGAGCTGGAGGAAATCAAAGCAATTGGTGAGAAGCAGCATTATCTTCTAGGCCAGTCGATGTACAGCTGCTGATGAAGGAAAAACTCCGGGAGATTACCTATCTGTATGGCTGCTCCATTATATCATGGTTTGAAGCACAGATACACACCAAGGAGGGCTAAGAAAAGAAAATGTAACTTTCCTGCCTCTGCCGTGGTCACAACTTAGCAGACAGATGATGTAATGTTTGTGAGGAAATTCAACACTCCCGATTTTTTCCACTGTGTAGCTGGCTTTATCTTCTGACCAAGATACTTTGTAATGCTTGAGGCAAAGGTTATTTGTTGGCTTTTCTTAGACAACGCTAATGTGTTTCCTTGGCCACTAAGCCAGGGAAGAATCTACTAAGAAAGTTAAATATTTTTGGTGCATGATCTAAACTTGAATTCTGGTTGGTAGATTTCAGTTACTTCCGGAGATGTAACTGAAATGATACATCTGGAGATGTACTTCTGCATGGAGGCACGATGACTCAAATGTTGAGTCATGTTTCATTTCACCGTGTTTCTCCATGTTTCATTTCACATCTGTGAAATGTGTATAAGGGCTGGCATCTGCTTTGCAAACTGTTTTGACACTAGTAGATTAAAAATGTCACTGAAGAAAAGGACATTGTTTTACTGTTAATGCGTGCTTAATGATGTTATATGGAAGAGAGAGGAAAGAAGGGAACAAGTTTTACTCCAATTCTGTGGCTGTGACTTTTAAGGAGGAAAGACTTGGGAGGGTACAGAAGGATAGAGAAGTACTGTGATAGTTCTCCTCTGGACATTCGATATCGTCATATTTGAAGCTCTTTACAACCGTAAGTGTCTTAGAGATGAGTACAGAGGATCCTGTTTTAGAGCCAGGTACGAATTGATGAATTTGGAGGTTTAGTCCAGCTGTTACATGAAATAATACAAAGGAAGGAAAGAAGGTAAGCTAAAGGGAGATAGGTAAGGTGAAGAAGAAAGAAGGAATATTTAGATTAAAGGCAAAGCTGTAATTTCAAATGTTTGATTTCTATATTACTGTATGTTTTCAAAATAAGACAGTCCACAAGCTGTAAACATGATTTAAAGTGCATTTTTGCTTTGGAAAGCTACTGATCATTTGCACTGAAGCATTAAACACAGTTATTTTCATTATCTGAGAAGCTTTGTGCCTGAGAGGTGTTAGCTAAGACCAAGAAGTGTTTTCTCACTGGCAGTGCAGGGAAATCAAATTAAAGCTGGAGTGAGCAGGACACCTGCAAACGATACAGAATATTTAGATCACTCTCACCATTGACTAAGCTGGTAGGAAAAGCGACTAACTGGTCAGGGAAGTGAAATGGACATTTTACAGATATTTTGCCTGTTACAGAAGAAATTCTGGCAAATGATACATGAAATAGTTTATAACACAGTCATGAGAAGTCCCAGTGTGCAAGTGATGGGTCGTCTTCACACCTGGGAATTTCTTCTACTCACAGAAGCTCCAAGGCCTGACAAACCTGTGTCTGACTTAGCAGGTCTTGCATCAGCCAAGTTGTTCACCCCTTTCTCAAACTCACGCAGAGCACTGCTTACAAACCAGCATTAGCAGGGACTTCAGTAAAACCAGTGCTGTGGAACAGACCCATTTTTGGGACATCGCTTGGTTAATTTTGTAGTGGGTGAATACCCGTTTCAGCGTTTGACTTGACTTGGAGTGATGCTTAATCAGCGAGGGTGGATTTCGTGGTGGCTTTCCACAATGCCAGCCTACACTAAACTAACTCACCTGTACCGTCACTTTTTTAGTCTCAAAATGAAAAAATATTAGCAGATCAGGTTTTAGTCTGAGAAAACTAATTTCTTCATAATTCTCCCTCTTTAAGATGATATTTAGAAGATTTAATGGCTACTCTCAAATGGAAAATATCAATATTTTCAGAATTGCCCTGGAATAGAACTACAGCCCTGCAGGAAGGCCTTAGCCCCAGCCCTTCCCTCTTCTGTTCCTACAAGGAAATTTACTTCAGATGATTTCTCCTTGATACTTCTCTTGTGGTGAGAAGGTTTGAAATGGCTTACTGGATTCCAGTTGTGACAAAATGGGATAATTTGGACTTCAAGAAGTCTGTAGCATCTCAGCATCTCCTTTCATGTAAACTGACCTCAACTTCTGTGTGTGGTTGGGCAGTTGATGTCCCACCTAACTCAAGCTGACTTCCAGTCTTCTCCTGGCTTTTCCCTGTAGGTCTTTTGACTACAGTCAGATTACCTACCTAGCAAGGTGCCAGCTGAGATGGAAGATTTGTGGCTTTGGTTGTCTAAGGTGCTCTACAATATTGTAATCTGTGGATGAGCAACAATCAGCAAAACTCACGATAAGTGGTAAGTGCTCTAAATGTCGTCATGAGCTCAGTCGTTGAAATCTGAATGCCATTTATGGTGCCCTTTGATAATAATTTGTGATTGCCACTCAAGAAGGCAATCATGTATCCAGTACAGCTAAAAACCAGATGCGTAACCCAGGCTTCCCGCTACAGCTGTGAAGTGCACTGGAAGGATCTTTCCGTTCTCCTGTTTGGATGGCTTACACCCGTGTCGTGTATCACAAGAGAAGGGAATCTTAACAGAATTTATTTGGGGACAATGTGTGTAGATTACGGGTGGGTTTGGAGAACTCTGCAATGTTCTTGCTCATAAAATATATGTTATGATGTTAAAAACATCTGGTCTCTTTCATGCCCGCATTTTTATGGTTTTAGCATCTTCTTAGTCCAGATCTGTCACACTAAGTACCTCATTTTGAGGGTTGGTTTTTTTTTCTTTCCCCTTTCTTTTTTAGTTATTTATTGCTGACTGCTGATGTGTTTTGTCTTCATTTTCAGACTGTAACACATTTTGTTACTTTTCTGAGTCTAGACAGAACTTGTAAAATATTTTATTATCTGCAAAATTTCTTGAACGGATGCAATGCTATGAGACTTCTTTTGGCTGCTTTTTCTCCTTGTCTGTAGATGACAATTTAATCACAAATGTAATATAAAACCATGTTTGGTACTGATGGGCGAGTAAAATCGCGGCATTGTTGGCAGAGAGGACAATGTGTGCTTTCTTCTTCAACATAAAGGAGGAAGACAGTAAGAAGAGACTAAGTACTTTTTCCAGCGTTGACACGAGTTGTTCCAGTGAATAGTGGTAGGTGGCGCCCCTTGTGCATGACACACTAGGTTGATCACATGCTGCTTTATCTGCAGGTAATGATAACCAACATGGGGGACTATGGTGGGCTTACAACAGGACAAGTCCTCTTCAGAGGAGTGCAGAAACAAGTTGCTGCACTGCTTGCTTCACGGATGCAAAGAGAGGATGTGAGCCCGACGTTCACACTGCGCAACCACCGGAGGCACCCACAGTAAATTGCTAAAAAGGTTTTCCAGGCCTAAATGGAAGCCTCCCTCCACAAGCAGAGGAGCAGTTGCCTCAAGTGGCTTTTCTGGCAACTTCATTCTCTGTTTTTTGAATTGTGCTGTGCTAGGCTCTTGGCAAGAGCTGTGACATCACAGGTGTTTTGTGATGTCACAGGATGTAGCAGAGGCGGTTTTTGAAGTCCCAGGTGGTCTGTGAGGTCATGTGTGTTTTGTGAGATCATTTGTGTTTTGTGATGTCACAGGATGTAGCAGAGGCGGTTTTTGAAGTCCCAGGTGGTCTGTGAGGTCATGTGTGTTTTGTGAGATCATTTGTGTTTTGTGATGTCATGTGTGGTTTGTGATGTCACAGATGGGCTGAGGCCAATGGCATGAAATTCAACCAGACCAAGCGCCGCGTCCTGCCCTTGGGCCACAACAACCCCCTGCAGCGTTACAGGCTGGGGGAGGAGTGGCTGGAAACTGCCCAGCAGAAAAGAAAAGGACCTGGGGGGGCTGGTCGACAGCCGGGTGACCACGAGCCATGAAGAGCAACAGTAGGAGATGTTTGGAATAAGCTGGGAACAAAGGGAGTTCAACCCCGTGTGAGTCTATAACAGACAGAGGGAATTTATCACCAGTGTGGCCAGCAGGAGGAGGGAGGTGATTGTCCCCCTGTACTTGGCAGTGGTGAGGCCACACCTTGAACACTGTGTCCAGTTTTGGGCCCTTTGCTTCAGGAAGGACATTGAGGTGCTGGAGCGTGTTCAGAGAAGGGCAACGAAACGAGTGAAGGGTTCAGAGAACTTCCCTTACGAGGAGCATCTGAGGGAACTGGGGTTGTTTAGTCTGGAGAAGCGGAGGCTGAGGGGAGACCTTCTCACTCTCTACAACTGCCTGAAAGGAGGGTGTGGTGAGGTGGGGGTCTGTCTCTTCTCCCACGTTACAAATGACAGGACAAGCGGAAATGGCCTTAAGTTGCATCAGGGGGAATGTAGGTTGGATATCAGGAAGAACTTCCTTACACAGCGGGTCACTAAGCATTGGAACAGGTTTCCCAGGGTGGTGTCCCCTTCCCTGGAAGTGTTGAAAAGCCGTGTAGGTGTGGCGCTGATGGACGTGGTTTAGGGACCCTGGCAGTGCAGGTGAACGGTTGGACTTGTTGATCTTCAAGGTCTCTCCCAAGCAGATGATTCTGTGATTCTGTGATTCTGATCACAGGAGATTTGTGACGTCCCAGATGTTTTGTGAGGTCACAGGTGTTTTGTGATGTCATAGGTGGTTTTCATCTTACAGGTGTTTTCTGACGTCACATGTGATTTGTGACATCACAGATGTTTTGTGTTGTCAGAGGTGGTTTGTGATGTCATATGAGTTTTTTGTGGTCACAGGCGTTTTGTGGTCACAGGCGTTTTGTGGCATCACAGGCGTTTTGTGACATCACAGGTGTTTTGTATTCTCACAGGTGGTTTGTCACGTCACAGGTGTTTGGTGATGTCTCAGGTTTTTTGTGATCTCCCAGGTGTTTCGTGACATCACATGTTATTTTTTGTGTCCCAGTTGTTTTGTGATGTCCCAGGTGTTTGAGAGATCATGTGTAGTTTGTGACATCACATGTTGTTTTTGACGCCACGGCTGGTTGATGTCACTGTCAGGCTTGTACAGAGCCACCTCCCTTCACCTCGGGTTGCAGACCCTTTCTGCACTGTGTTCCTGTGGGTCTGAGCACTGTCGTGATTCACCGGTGTGAACCAGTCCCTTTCCTGACGGTTGCAGCAGTCGTTGTGGGGACAGCGTTGTACCTGGGCTGAGATCAACATTAACCCCTGGCCTGCTGGTCATCCAGGCGTGTTTGGCAACGTGGCATCCACATGGTTTGAGTGTGGTGACTCCCATCGTGTTGAGTATCTGCCTTTGGGGGTTTCAGACATCCACGTTACCCAGTGCAGTGCGTGAAAGCCTTTGCCTTCACCGAAGGAGACTGAATGGTCTGCTCCGAGGGATCAGGCAGGCAGGCAGCGGAGCTTCTGTCACCTTCACTGATGCTCTGTCACCTACTGCAGCGGACAAGGGAGACATTGTCTTTAACGTGGTTTCACGTAGTTTCATTTCTTCCACAGCCCTTAACCACAAGGTTCCAGAACTTCCAGTTAATTTATTTGGTACTCTAAGAGGGGGAAAGTTTGAGAAATCTGAAGGACCTTTAGGAAATGAACGTGGTTTCACGTAGTTTCATTTCTTCCACAGCCCTTAACCACAAGGTTCCAGAACTTCCAGTTAATTTATTTGGTACTCTAAGAGGGGAAAATTCTGAGAAATCTGAAGGACCTTTAGGAAATTCAACATTTTTATTTTACTCCCAGAGTAATTTCCAGCCACTTAAATCTGCTCTAGATGTTCGTTGTTAAATGTGTCACAGTCACATGGAGAAAATGACCAAGTTGGGCAATTTGCAGCCTGATTCCCAACACGGCAAGGGACACCACCTTAAAAACTGACCTCCTGGGTCTATTGCAGATACAACTAGTAAAAAACAGAAAAAACCCCCGAACTACAAAACACTAAACCAAAAATCTGTCTCAACTTTTATCAATGATTCTGCCTTCAGCATTTGATTTTTTACTTTGGAAGTCTTTCCTCCTCCCATACCAGAATTTAAATCTACACACAGAGTAGCCATTTTTTACCTTTTTTTTTTTTCTTTTAAGGTTGGTAGAGCAGTCGTGGAATTCTCCTGTTACTTGATTAGTGTCAATGTCCTGGAGGCTGGAGTTAGGAGTTGTGAGTAGGAATTAACAGGTGAATAATACTGAAATATATCAGGAAGAGCTGAGTGTGTTTTCTCTGCTGGTATATCACGCTGCGGCTTCTCTCTCCGAAGTGATCAGCTTCGTGATACCACTGCTCCATGCGTTCATGCTGTACAGCCTCCTGTAGATGGGTTGGTGCTCTGGGAGCCAAGGCTCTGGTCACAGCCTGGGGAACATCCCTTTTAAAGTATCTCCCTGTCATAGACATTGTCAGTGTTTTGCTTTCTTTTCCATTTTTGTTCTTCATTCCAGTCTGGTTTTGAATACAAGGGGAACACTGGAACAATGGAATTGATAACAATTACCGAAATCTCCCTGGATCTCCTGTTTATGGAAACTTTTTCACGTGTAGCTCTCTCTCTAAAGTGGTTAATTGCCTTTTTGTATTGAGTTACGATACACAGCTTATCTTTGTAAAACTTCATCAGCCTGGAACTCCACATGCGTCGCTAAAGAGGCTGTACCCTATGAACGATTTAGTAACGAAAGCATCTAAGAACTGGAGTATTTAAGTTGAAAATTCTACTGGACTTTAACCTCTTTTAATTAAAAGTACATTTAAGGATGAAATGTGAATAAGTCTGTAGGTGCTGGCTACACTGTGTGTGTCCTGGTGTCCAGGGGGCTGAGTATCCAGAGAACCTCCTGGATTCCGTTTGTGTGGCAGGTGCTCGTCACACATGAAACTTATGCCCCGTCTTCATCTGTTGACAGGAGCGCAGTTTCCCTTCTCCACTTGGGGTGCTGACACCAGCATGGTGCACACAGCTGTGCCTGGCTCCATGGCATTCTGTCCCCTTCCTTCTGTCTGTGGCACTCCCATCCTGGATGTCCCCACAAAAGCCACAGCCCGTCGTGAGATGCAGAAGGTACAGCTCCTCCTTTGAGTACTCTGTTCAGTGCTTCCTGGCAGTAAGCTCCAGGAGTCATGCCAGACCTCAGCTCGGACTGATTGCTGCTGCTCCGACTTCAGGGCTGTATGCTGACAGAGCTGGCTCTTTCCAAGCAGACTCTGCCAGCCTCTAGCAGAGCCATCCACGCTGAGTATTTAATATGCCTGGTCAAGGCGTAAGCAAACAGACAAGAGTGGTAATAGCAGAGTATTAACGCAAGAGAATGGGAGAGTCTGCAGTGTTGTGTCGCCTCTTTCCATGAAATAATCAGCTAACCTTACTCCTGGATGTTGTTTTCAAGATCTCCTTCAAACGTTCTCATGACTTGGTTTTGTTTATTTTACTGTGATTCTGGCGGTGAAGGAACACCTAATGGTGCTATCGAGTGTACTGACCTCATGCTGAGGAGCTGTTGGTGATCTTCAGTTGGGTTTTTTTTTCCACTAGCCCAAATTATGGTGGGAAGATCAAAAACAGTGGAAAACAAAAGCTGTGTGCTGGAAGGCTTGCGGGTGAACAGAAAAACTGCTGCAGTGATTTGATAGTAATGGAGCTTGACAGAGGAGAAGGCATGAGGTAAGAAAGGCAAAGTAGTAGGGTGCTGTAGATCCATCTATTTTGGTGCGTGTTACATATAGTCTGTCTCTATAATTGTGCAATTTTTTGCCAGTTTTCCTTTTCAGCCTGTTTGTATCTATACTCATTGCAGAATTAATTATATTTTAAACTGGGAAGATGTGATTTTCTATGATGGCCATTAACAACACAGAGTAACGCCCCCTTTTTCTCCTCCAAGATGTTTCTTTGATATTAGACAATCACGTTGCCTGCAGGGACTGTGGATTTTCCTTCATTCGCCATTTAAGTCCTTCTCTTCTTGGTTTGTGTATTCATGGCTGTGCTGGTTCAGCCTGGCCTGATTCACACATTTCAGATTTTCTTTGTGTTGGAGAAGTGTATGCACGAGGTAATAAAGCTAAGTTTACATCCACTCCACCACGTCCTCTGCCCACCATCTTTGTTCTCTCACAACCACCCTCTGGGGTTTTTTTATAATTTTTTTCTTCTTCTTCTCTCTCCAAACCGTTCCTCACAGAAGATGCTGATGTGAAACATAACTGAGAAATGTCCAGATCTTCCAGGATGTTAAAGCTTGTCAATCTCTGTGTGCTGATTCAGTGCTGGGATTCTGTCACCGGCTGGCTGAGGCTGACCAATCATGGGATGAACTCCCTCTCTGATCAGCCCCCTCCCGTTCCAGGAGAAAGGGTTAAGAAGACAGATGAGGAGAAAAGAAAAAGTTGGTGAGGCCTCTGTGAAGTTTGGGAAACTAAAACAGTTTTAATAACAATAGATACCATATACAGAACAACAAATAAGATCTTAACAAATTTATATAGGGTGAGAAAACTGGTGCAGTGAGGGTTAAACCATGGTTAAGGAAATAAAATAGATAAGAAAAGTTACCAGTCAGTTCAGCGGCGGTGGCACATGGCACCAGCAGGACTGGGAGCAGGGCAGAGCAGTGGCAACAGCAGTCGTCCATGCACAGGGCCAGGCCAGCGGTGTGGCAGTCGCAGCGGTCAGGAAAAGGGCAGCGCGGGGCGGCAAGAGGCAGCAGCGGTGCCAATCAGCAGATCTGAGTGCGGGCGAGAAAGGCCGGGGTCTCGGCCAGTCCAAGCGGCAGGTGAAAAAGGCACAGCTTCCATCTGCACGCCGTTCTTAAAGAAACACCAAGCCCACCAAAAGCCCCACAACCAGTGAGATGCGCTGACGTACAGGGGACGGATACACTAATTGGCTGTTTGATATGTCCATCACAAACCAACCAACCCTGTTTAGCTTAAACCAGGACAGATTCCTGCGCAGCTGCAAAGGCTGTGGGAAATAACCTACTATTTATTTACCTTACTTATTAAGGGACCTGTTTCCACAGCTCACAGACCAGACAACTGAGCCTTTTCCTTCCCCCTTTCTTAGCGTGCAACCATCTGCTCAGCAATTAGGTACATTCTGCTCACCAGAGACAAAGGGAGCAGGGAGTCTTCGGGTTAAAGCACTGCAGCGGGGTGCAGGCATGTTCGACTCAGTTCTCTCTCCCCTCACTATGAAAATGCCATATTGCACGAAGCAAGGTTGCAACTGGTAGACGTTAGTGGTTAAAAATAAGGACACTTACATGCCATTCTCCCAGTTGTACCATGGGCAGTATGGTAGAGTTAATTCCAGCCTGGAACGATGTTCTTTTATCATGATCAGAGATGCAGGCATTGCTGTGAGTAAGCAGAGGTGATACACTGGTTCACTTGGGAATAGCCAAGTAGTTGCTTTCCAAGATTCGAAACTCAGGATGGAAGAACATGTGGGTCAAGGAAAAAGTCTTAAAAGGAGTTCAAAGGTGTCAAACTGGAATTCAGTTCCAATTTCATTCTACAAAGTATTCCTTTGTATCCTAAACTCCACAAGTGAGCTGATAGTGCAGTAGAGTCATAAGAACAGACAATACTTCCTTAGCTATTGAGTTTCTTCTGTATTTTAGCTTCTAATAGGAGAGCATTACTTGTTTAGTGGGAGGGGAGGTGTGGTGGTCTGTCTTTTTAAATTTTTTTTTGTGGTAATTTAGTCTTACAGAAAATCTAATTTCAGAAGCAGCTGATTGAGCAGGAAGCCATTGAATGATTTAAAGGGAAGTGTCAAAAACTACACGGTTACACATCCTGAAGGACTAGCCAGTGTTGCACTCTGGAAACAAAAGCCAAGAAAATACTGACCACCTTCCCTCTTGCCCCTTTTGTTTGTGGAGAAAACAGAGTTAGAATTCTCCTTATTTGTCTGAAATAGAGAGGCCAATTCTTTTTTTTTTTCTCCTTAGTATACCACATTGGCTGTGCTGTATATGTTTACTATATATATTGCAGTGACCTCCAGGACTCCTGTTCTTGGCAGCCC
>NW_010433346.1:0-5422 GCF_000710305.1 Buceros rhinoceros silvestris | reverse complement strand
TTGGGCAGCACAGTGTTGTGCTGAATCACGCCACGTCCCGTTGTTTGGGTGTCACACTGATGGTGTATGAATCGCCCCCTCAGATCAGTGGATGTGCAGGGTGGCAATGACAGGGAAGACGAGGTTTGAGTCCCTTTTTTGTGTTGTCCCCTTTTGGGCAGCACAGTGTTGTGCTGAATCACGCTGTGTCCCGTTGTTTGGGAGTCACACTGGTGTCTGCAGGATCACAGCCAGCAGATCAAGGTCTGTGCACTTGTGAGGCTGCATCTGGAGCTCCACATCCAGATTTAGGGCCTCTCTACACCCCTTTTCTTGTGCTGCCCCGCCAGGGTGGATTTCCAAGTCCTGTTGTAACCTCTGTGTTTCCCAAGGTGACAGTCTTGTTAACACGGCCCCGATGGACACTCGGACTTCAAACAGACAATTGGAAACTACTTCTGCTTGTGTTTCTAGGTAATCCCAGAACTGTTATCATTATTACTGCTCATCTTCCTCGCTTACTGCTGCCCTCGGACTTCCATCCATCTGTGACTCCTAACGTCCCTGGTGCTGAAGAACAAAGCCGTTGTAAGGACAGTGTGGTTATTTGCTGAAAATGAGTTTTAAGAACTGATTTTTCCCAGGATAGAAGGGTGAAACACAGCCTTGTCGAGGTTCTTCTCTTAACGGTTCCATTGTAAGATCTGTCTCTGGTTTAGTTTTAATTTTGTGCACTCGTTGCTTCATTTTAGTTGCCTGTGCTACCATTCTGTGGTGGGTTACCCAGCACGCAGATCAGACAAGTGTTTCAATCTCATATTTTGTATTCTGAGATACAATCTGGGGTGCTGCTTTATAGCTTGCTTGTTGCCAGGACCTAAATTATCTTTCTGTAAGTAAAACTACAGAAGGGAAAGATGTTTGGTTTCTTTTTTTCAGCACAATGTTTCTATTTGTTGTCACCCGCACAACTGCAGACCTTACCTTGCCTTCCGTGAGCTTGGACGGAGCCTCTAGCTCCTTTTGAGACCCAAACTGTTCTGAAATTAAAGCTGTTCTCTCTGCTCTGTCTTGATGATGGTTGGTAATGGGAAATGAAATACTGGAAAAGAAAACAGCGGTGAAGTGAGGCTTTGGAGTGGGGCTGCCTTCAGTTCAAAGATTCTGAGTGTGCTGAACGTTGAAATTTGCCTGAGTTATTTACCTGTAGAGTTCACTCCCCGGGAAAGCGGAGTTTATCAAGGACAGAACTTCCAGCTTGTCTGACTGCAAATATGATGCGTCAGGCCACCAAAAAGCCACCTGACAAACCCCACCAAAAAAACCCAACCCAGCTTTTTCCAGAAGAAGCAAGTTTGATGCATGAATGTGGATAAACAGTTCAGTGCATAAACCACGTTCTTGCTTTTTGTTGTTGTTTGGTTGTTTTTTTTCCAAGTCCAATGAAAGATTGACTGTTCCATTGGTTTCTTAGAAGATGTGCTTCAGAGTGTGATGTTGGTCTTAATATTTAGTTCTGAGAGTACCAAACTCTTTAGCAACTGGGAAGATAAAAATAGAGCCAAATGATCTGAACGGAAAGCTTTAAATTTTTGTTGCTTGTGTTTTAGATGATACTTTTTCTGGATGTCTTGGAACCTCTTTAATGTCATTTTCCTGCTCGCTTTCAGTTCCTCCCTCACTGCGTTTTCATCTCTCAGCTGCTCAGTTTGACAAATGTTGTTCCTGATTCTTGTTCTTGCTTTGGAGAAATTGCTGACAGCTTTCAGGGCAGTGATGAATGTCTGCAGCTCCCCTGAAGTGACTGGGGGAGGTTAAAGCACTTTTGGAACTGGAAATTTGGGGTACAGCTCTACCTGCCAAAGGAAGGAGATAAAAATGAGCACTTAGACTTCTGCCAAAGGTTCCCAAGCGGGGTCTGCGTGCCTGCTGAGCCCTGGCTGTTTGTACCTACTCCGGCGTGCCAGCTTCTGAGGGAGAAGCTAGTTTGGTTTTCTGCTTCATCTGCGGTGTGATTTTGAGATGTGCTGTGGCCAAACTTCCATAACTCTTCACAAGCAGAAGAAAGAGGATGGATCATGCTTTAAGTCAGCTAAGTGCTGCTGAAGTTGCAGCAGTGGTGGGCTTAGGAGGAGCCTCTGTGATTAATACTGTGACACCAGTTCTTTCTCAAGACCGAGCTCCATCCTGAAGACTGGCAGCAAGTGCACCCTCTCACCATCCATGAAGAGAAGAGAATTTTGTCGTTAGCAACTTGGTGAAAATTTTGAGGAAGATGGAAAAAGAGCAGCTTCCTCTTAGAAACTGCTCGTAGTTTTAGAAGTCTGACTGCTCGTGATTGTAGAAGCCTGAATGTCCCAAGGCTGCTTCAGGGTCATTTCTGACTTGGAGACGAGCAAACTAATAGGTTGTTGATAGATGTTCTTCC
The DNA here is from genome assembly GCF_000710305.1 of Buceros rhinoceros silvestris. NCBI lineage: Eukaryota > Metazoa > Chordata > Aves > Bucerotiformes > Bucerotidae > Buceros > Buceros rhinoceros. Next base: position 3,015 of record NW_010433346.1, on the reverse strand, counting down.
AGCCTAGTTAATATTTACTGGTATTAAGGGATGGGACCTCAGCTTGGCTCTCCGCTTACTGCATCTCCTTGCTCTTCATTTTTAATGTGGAGCTGGCAGGTTTGCTGTGACCTGAAATCCTGAAGTGCCAGCAACTGTCTTACTTCAGCAAAGTATCTTCAGTTATTAGGGGATGATTTTTTAATTTTAAATCTCTATGCTAAACATGTGATTCCTAGTTTCTCACACCATCAGCACTGAGATTTTGGAAACTGCAGAGGGGTGGCGGTGCTTTATTAATAGGTTTTTTAGTAACTGCAGAATTGCTCAGTTAAATAGGTGGAAAACCCAGTAAACTGGGAGAGATGCCAGTTGATAGTGTTGCTTTTATGCCCGGGTTTGTCATTCCTGGTGGCTTTTGTCCATGTTTGCTTTTAGGATGTAGATGGAAATGGCCTTCCTCGGTCTCATGCCCTCTGGATGTCAGCTGGTCATTAGGAAAGTACATCAGCAGAGAAATGTTACTCATGGCCTGTTTACGTTACTGCCTGTCTAGATCCCTTACAGTGTTGCTTGTATAAAGTTCTTTTCCTTAATTTCAGTCTTAATAAAGAAGTGTTTAAAAAAAAAAAAAAACCAAACCCTTGCTCCTCAGAGTTCAAAAGTCCCTTTGAACTGGCCAAAGCTTTCCTTAAGCTGCTGGCAGTGTTCATTTAAACATGACACAGCAGCTCGGTAGGCTAGAGGATGAGGCCTCCTAAGCTTTCTCAGCTGTCTCATGGCATTGCTTTAGGCAAGTAATTTAAGCCATTTTGTCCCTGTTTATAGAATTGGGACTAATAGTCCATGGGTGTTCCTGTAATGAAAACAATAAAGACAATCAAATGTCATTGTCAGTATCTTTTTCTAACACTTCTCTACTTGATACTCCTCTTATTTTGTGACAGACTGTGCTTTGATTTTTATTTAACGAGCTGTGTTGTAACTAACTTGTTTTATATATATGCTTGAAATGTTTGAAGACTGCTCATTAAATCTTGGGTTGTTCAGATATTGGACCCTTTGTATATATTGAATTTTAAGATTAAAAATAAAGACATACTGCCTAAAGGTTTTTTGCTTTAAAAGGGTTTGGAGATAGAATCATCGTGGTATTCAGACACTCCCCTAATCAAAGAGAAAAGTCCTGTGAGATGAATGAATTGACCTTTAAGTGCTGTCACATGTGTTCTGCTTCCAGGTGTCAGCGGTTGACTCCTTGGAGGGTCCCCTTCTTCAGGTGGAGGGACTGAGTGATCTGAGGCTGGAGCTCCACAGTAAGAAGATGAACATGCACTTGGTCCTCATAGATGAGTTACACCGTCACCTTTACATCAAATCAACTAACCGCATAGGACAACGCAACAAGGAGAAAGGGAGAATGAGGTGGGTTTGGTGTGATGCACCTTTGTGCCTGTGAACAATCTGCTCTCATTTTTTCACTTGTGCTTTGTGATTCTGTTGGATTTTTGCTGCTTTCCCCAGATTTACAATGAGGTAAATTCCTTTTAGCATTCTTTTTCCTTCCTCAGTGCATCTCCCTTTCCTACAGGTGTCACGATCACGAGGCTCAGGTCAGGCAAAGGGAAGAACACAGGGAAAAATTGCTCGTCTTTTGTAGCAAACTGCTGCAGTTTAAAAGACTCCCAGCTAACCCCAAGGTCACTAGCTGGAGGCCACAGGTGTGAAGTCTCTGAGCAGTGCCTTGGCTGTGCTGTGTTTCTAAGGCGTTTAAAGATGCTGAAACTCCTTACCTGATTGGTGCCTCTGATCGGGGAAATTCAGTTAAGGTGCCTGGCTATTTCCCCCTAATTTTGCCAGTTCTGCGTTTGAGGGCAGTAGAGTTGTTGGGAGGGTAGGGAGAAAGATAGAGGCTAGAAGAGAGAGGCAGCATTGGAAGGTGACTTTAGGAGAGGTAGTAAACAGCGGTGGAGAGCAAAAAAACTAGTAAGAGGAGAGATGGTATGTCTCTTTCTTACTCATCTTGTTAATTAAAAACAGACACAAAGCTTTGGTGTACCCAGACTATGCGACTGCTCGTTAACTGCGGTTTTGTACGACTGCTACGGGGACCCTTATCTTTGTCTCGGTTTCTTTTTCCGCATTCCTTGTCATCATTGGTATTTGATGATATGAATTCATGCATCAAGGACAGTCTTGAGGCTTTGTTTTATCGTGCTGCCCTAGACTGGCTGTTGACCAGGACGCAGTATCAGCTATAATTATTTCTTGTCTTGGTTTTAAGTGTGTTCTGTCTAACAAGGCAAAGCTGGAATGCACAGCTCGTCCCTCCAAGTATCGAGGGTGGCATAGGTGTGCAGGGAGTACAAGTGGTTCTTGTGCAGGATGGCAAGTTTAGCCCTTGTCCTTGCAGGTTTCGATGAGCATTTAGACCTCTGACAGAACACACTGAACTCCATGATAAAAGCATTCTCCCCCTCTTTCTCTGAATTGCATTCTCCTGGCTTGTGTTCCACTGCCTCCCTCAGCTTCGTGCCTTTCATTATGCAGCTGAGGCTACATGACACATTTTTGGCAAACTGTACTATGTGAATTCGTTATGGGAATGACCAAGTAGAAAGTCTTTCCTTTCTGAGTAAGAAGGTTCATTTGGAGAGGGATGCACGTAGGTGGGCGCAGGAGTTTGAAGGGAAAGGAGAAGGATGAAGGTTTCTAGAAACGCTTGAAGGATTAAATGGTTGACAGAAGCCGTGGAAATTCTCAATATGTGACTTTCCAGAAAGATCATAACAATTCCGTGTTACTTTACCATTGTGCTAGTAGTGGTTAATTGTGCTGGAGGTGAATGTGTCTCTTGTGAAATAATCACATTACGGCAAGCTCCAGTGTGCCTGTGTCCTGATCGTGTGGCTGTGACCAGTCAAGTCTAGAGCACTGTTCAATTCAGAGAGGCCATGGGATACCAAATTTTGTCTTTGATATGACATTGTTCCCTCATCATTGCTTTTTTTGGTTTAAAAATGTAAGAAGTAAATG
>NW_010433345.1:61463-62778 GCF_000710305.1 Buceros rhinoceros silvestris | reverse complement strand
GGGACAACCAGCCCTCTGCGATGTCTTAAAAGCTTCAGAGCAAGATTGCTCTAAGGGCTGTGTCAGTTATGTTCTGCCTGCAACAGCCATCTGGGGAGAGGGCTGGAGAAACCTGGGGCCAGGAGCAGCCAGTGCTGCAAAAAGGGATTAAAGGGGGGAATAGGTGGAGCTGAGCAGCGGTGCGGTGCCACCTCTAATGCCATGATCCTCTGCTTGGAGGAGGACAGTGATAATTAAAGCAAGATCACTGTTTCCCTTGCTCACATGCGAAAAGCAACTCTTGTAGCAAACTGGAGGGAAAAAAGATGGAGCCAGGGACGAATGCTGGGGGCACTGCCAGGACCTGGGCTGTCTGCCGGGCATAGCAGGTCCCAGCGATGCTTCTGGAGAGCTGCCAAAAAGGGACAACAAAACTCTCATGGAAAAACCCACTCCCCAGGCATGACAGCTGTCCCAGACCCCCATCCTAGCAACAGCGAGGGGGAATTACTGTCCTAAAATCCAGCAGTTGCTCCAGCACCCACGAGCCTGTGTTCAAGCACCTCAGAGCATCTCTAGCAAAGGAGCATCCAACGCCTTCAAAATTAACCAATTTTTCTTAGCTTGGAAGCAGCTGCTGGTGCAACAGGCTGAGCACATTAAATTTAAGTGGGAAAGCATTAAAAGAAATGGGAATTGTTTGCACAGAAAGGCACCATTACCCAGGCATGACAGAAATTCCCCATCCAAAGATGCTCCACTAGCAGCACCAAGACCTTTCTGTCAGCGTGGAGCAGGGGAAGAAGGGATTCCATGCCTGGAATCCCAAGGGTAAGATCAGAGATAATATTTTTTTCCCAAAGGTGAGCTTTGTGCAACATCTGGGAGCCATTCCCTTTCATGTGGACTCGGGCAGCCAGGCGAGGGGCCCCTCTGGCCTCCCTCAAGCTCCAGCTGTGCCTAATCCCAACATTTCGGGCTGCCTGCGAAGCTCCCCGACCCACGCCAGCCCTGGACAAACGGACCACAAGGCGTTTTCAGCCAGTGCCCGAGCTCGGGGCTATTTGGGAACCTGGAGTGTAATTGCTCTGCAGAGTTTGCCAGCTGCTTTAAAAATATCCACCTCACCTCAGCAGGCTGGCACTCCCATTTTCATCCAAAAATGTACTTGGGAGGCGGAGGCGAAGACTAGCACCGGGTGCCGTGGCCTTGAAAAGAGCTTTTACGGGCACCGCAGGGAAAATATAGGGGGAAAAAGGACCATCTGGCCATTTCTACAGCACCATGTAAGCACGGGGTGCTCAGCGTGGAGCACGGCCAGTGCTGGCACACCCGC
>NW_010433345.1:59521-61370 GCF_000710305.1 Buceros rhinoceros silvestris | reverse complement strand
CCAGTGCTGGCACACCCGCCTGCCCTTGGGGATCAGGGTCACACTGGCTCCACGGCGTCCCCAGCCATCAGGACACCTTCCCAAGCCATAAAACAGACCTCAGGTTTTGCGTGAGGGTCTAAAATGAGTTATCACAGAAGGCAGAGACAAGTCTGCCATGCCCCCCTCCCCGGCAGCCCTTCCCCGGCAGATAAAAGGGCCTCACTGTTCTTCAAAATGCTGAAATCGGAGCCAAATCCCCTGAAAGAAAACAGATGACCTCTTGTTCTGGGAACAGCTACAGTCCCTCTCTTCAGCCCAATCCCCACTGAACCCTGCCCAGCACTAAGCCGTGGCACGAGCACCCCTGTCCCAGCTGTGGGTAGGCAGGAGGGAGGAAGGTGCTTCCCACCCCTCCCCTAACGAAGCCCCCGTTAGGGCTCGCAGGGCTGGGGCTCACACCCCCGCCGGCCGGGCTGCTGCTTTCCCCGCAGTTTTTCTAGGGTCCCTATTTGCTCTCCGCCCGCGCAGGCTGATGTTGAAGCCCTCGGCACAGCCCTGGGCGCTACCAAGAAATGGTGCTGGGGCTACCTCCCCAAATCCCGGCTCAGGGTGGTTTTTGGCAGGACGGGGACAAGGATGCTGTGCCCACACTGCACCAATCCTGCGGGCAGAGGCAGCATCTGTCCCAGCGCAGGGTCCCACCACAGCCTCGCCGTGCCCGGGGCAGGGCTTTGGGAAAATGCCGTCATCATGAGGGCACAGACAGCCCGGGCTCGCAAACTCCTGTTTTCCTTGTTGCACTTTCTCCATCTGTATCAAATAGCAGAGCTATGAATATTCAAAGGAGAAACGTGTTAAAAATTGGTGACATGTTCAGGATTGGCTCGCACCAGCCAGAGAACATCATTCACGGTAATGACGAATAAAATCCACAGCCCTTCACAGATGACAACAAATCCAAATGGCCTTTTTACACAGTGAAAATATTAGCCTTAACACTTTTTTTTTAAATATCCTCCAACCAGTTGCTGCTTTCACAGGCACCTCTGAGTGAGCTGATGGCGGAAAAACTTCTCCTGTCGTGGTTGTGTTTGCTGCCTTGGACAGAAAATGAATAGCACTTTTTTTTCCCTCCCTCTCGTTTGAGAGGTTTCTTGGTAGGGATGAAACCACCAAGCAGAAGGCCACCTAAATGAAATTATTAACCCAGAGAAACCACTAAAGGAACTTGATTAATTTGCTGAGTAACAGAGCCCGGTTTGTTCTTTTAGGCAACACATCTTAAAGTAATTGAATCACCCCTTGAAAAAAAAACAGTAGATGATTGAGCCCTGAGGTACACTCGTCCGCTATCCTTAATAAATCTCTCTTTATGAAGGAGGTAGTGTGCTTTTCTCGTCAGAAACCTGTTAATTTTTTTCTCTTTTAAGTAATTGAATGGAAAGTTCAAAATCTATCTGCAGCATCCTTGAAGAAATAAAAAATTCAAAGGTTTATCTCCTGTTTCATCTCAGCAAGTTAATTATGTTCTCATAATTGAGTTAAACCAGCAGGTTATTAAAAATACCACAGGATCATTTTTATTTTTTTTTAATGAAGTACCACGAGCCTCAAGTCTTTGGCAGAACCAAGGGTCCCAAAACCTGGGTCATGCCCTGCACACTGCAGGAGATACAGGAATGGAGCACCTCAGCCTTGTTTAAGTTAAGAAAAGTGGCTGGAGTGGGGTTTTCCTCCTTCTTCTGAAGCAGGAGGACAGGCCCATCCTCAGCTGCATTTTCAGAGCCTCCACAGGAGCTGCTCGTCCGCAGCCTGACAGCTGTCCCTCCACCTTGCGACAAGCAGCTCTGGCTGCACAGGCTCCCGC
>NW_010433345.1:53681-59204 GCF_000710305.1 Buceros rhinoceros silvestris | reverse complement strand
CTCTTTGTATAAAATTTCTTCTTTGTATCTAGTCTGAATCTCTCCTGTCTGAGTTTAAAACCCTCACGCCTTGTCCTGTTGCTACAAGCCCTACTAAAAAGTCTGTCCCCATCGTTTTTACAAACCCCTTAAGGCTGCAATCAGCCACAGTCAGACCCTTCTCTTCTCCCAGCTGAGCAACCCCAGCTCCCTCAGCCTGGCCTCACAGCAGAGGGGTTCCAACCCTCTAATCATTTTTGTGGCCATAGTGGAAATACCCTTGACTATTCTCCAAGAATCCTGTGTTGAGCTTTGTCATGCCCTGGGATGGAGGAGGAGCACCCAGCGCTTCACCACGATGTGCATGGTGCTTCCAACTCAAGTGTATTTCTAATCAGCATTTCATTTCAAATTTTACCCATTCAACTAATTCCTCTAATTCTAGGGAATTACAGAAATAATTGCTATTTTCCGATAGATACAGGCCTGCCTCTCGAGAAAGAAAAAAAAAAATTAAAAAAAAATCAATGAAGCAGTGTTTAAGAAAAGTCAAAATAAGCTATTTCCATGTCCTCATTTGCAATTAACTTCAGAGCATAACACAGTGGGAGGTGGTTCATGGGAAAGTACGACTTCATTGTAATCCTCCCTCCTTTCAAGTGGAAAGATCGGCAGAGATAGATGCGCCCAGGAGGCTGCTGCTCCTGCCAGGTCTCCGCTCCCTCTGGACTGCCTGACACCGGGGAGAGGCGAGGACGGTGAGAGCCGCCGGCCCCGCGCTGCCTCCCTGCGCTGCTGCGCCGGCGGGGTGCTGGGACAGCGGCTGGGTGTTCTCTGATTGCCTGTGGTCACCCTTCGCACGGTGGGACACTGCTCCTGTGAGGGGTGCTCCCTCTCCGTCCTCATCGCCATCGCCATCTGAATACAGATCCCACAGCACAGCCCTCAGGAGACGCCTTCCCAAAGCAGCGGGAGGAAAGGGATGGAAGGCTGATAACAGCCTGGAAGGGCAACCACCTTCTCCGCCAAAAACGGGAGCTGGTGCTCATCGGATGGGAGCCAGCAGAGCGACGGCACAACGAGGTGGCGGGATGGAGCGGCCCTTCCTCTCACGGGGCTGAGCACTGCCTGAAAGAGGGCTGGCTGACGTTATCATCTACGTTCATTGGCACTTGGGGTTTTTTCAAAAACTTAAATCAGGTTTTTTCTGCAGCAATGTCCTGTTCTTCTTCCCTACCGATGACAGTACCACCATGAGAAGAGGTGGCCAGCAGCACGTCCTTCCCTGCAGAGCTCTGGGTACCCTCTGCAGCAGGATCCCAGCAGGACTTGTGCTCAGTGGGGCGCTTCAACACCACTTTGCCTTGCATCAGCCCTGCTTCACCTCAAAAAACCTCTCTGCTGATGGGTGTTTCAGCTATGTTCCCCAAAAAAGCAGGCCAAGCAATGGTTTGACTGCAAGAGGGACATCAGAAAGCCAGTTCCCCCACATTGTCTGGCAGAGCTGGGAATTTTTCCCTGCCCTCCATGCAAATGCTCCCTGGAGAAGGAGGCCCAGACCCAGCCATGAGCTGGGAACTTCCTGCCAGTCTCTGCCTGGAGGCGAAGAATCCAGACTATGAGGAGGACGTCTGTCATGTGGCTCATCTGACTTTTCGGTTGTGGGTTGGTTGCAGAGCAGCAAGAGAGCAGAGCTCAGAAGCTTGCGCTCATTGTCAGAGCCAGCACCCGGCTGGCTCCTGCACCCCGGCCCTGCTGCAAGCAAGAGCAGAAACTTGCTGCCATTGCGGAATCTATCCTGAGAGTCCTCCTCCAGCATCCAGTGACCTTGGCTGGAGAGAAGGATGCTCCATCCTCCAGCAAGCACTTCCCATCCTTTGTCCTACAGCATTAAAAGCACTGCTGACGTGGCGACCTGCTGATTGTGCATTAAATATTCACCTACATGATACTTCTTTTGAAGAATTTTCCTTTTAACTGTTCTATTTTCATCGTTGTCCTCATCTCTCTGTAACACTCCATCTTCTGCTTAAGTGTCATCTTCAGATTTTGTTCCCAATTAATATTTCTATGGCAACTGCATTTAATTTTGAAGTGGTCGCACTTGTTCTGCATAAGGACCGGAGCCACCTCCCCACCTCTCAGCTCTGTGCCCATGGTGAACATTTATGCTGTTGTGTTTGCTTTCAAAAGCTGTGGTCCTCTGGAGCAGCTTCATCCACTTGCACAGCCTTGGTGCCCATGCCTTGCCCTCTTGATGCCATCCTGGGCACAGCCAGCAGGTTGGTCCAGGCAAGGCTGAGCTTAAGTCCATCCATCATCTCATGATCCCTCAGCACCAAGGACCTTCATTGGCGACAACATGGAGTAAAACACGACTATTTGGGAAACAAATTCAGTAGGATTGAGATTCTGGGATCATAACCTGGATACACGCATACACCCAGGGGAGTGGTGGGGTCCCCAAGCAGGGCAGCCAGCATGCTGTGAAACAAGACGTGGTTGGGAATGCAGGAGGCAGAAGAAACTGCTGTGTTTGGAAATCCAGCCTCTCCCTGTATCCAGCTCTAGGTGATGACCAGTGCTGGGTGGAGAGCTTTTGCCCCGACAACCCAAGCTGTGAACCCAGTGTGTGGTGGGGTGTAGACACCTCCCTGGCTCCTGCGGCCACCAGGCACTCCCCAAAGCGATGAGGAAGGCACCCGGTCATGTCCCTGCGTGCATTTCCTCCCTGTTCAAAAGGCAGACTCAATCCACGAAGGTGACCAGCAGCAGTGGGATGGGGACATCCCCCCAGCTCAACGCACCCCATCCACACCCACCGAGCACAATCCAGGACCCTCCCGCGGGCTCTGCGCTGGCAGAAGGATGAAAATGGGCACTGAGTGGTTAAAATAACCACTGGGTTATGGCCTGGAATGAGAAGTATTTGTGTGTGCTGCTTCCCCTGACATGGCTGCCTCTGGGTCTGGCTGAAACCTTGCAGGCATCTCTGGAATGACAGAAATGCTGAACGTCCTGTTAACGGGGTTTTGCATCCTCAGCACAGCCCGGCTTGTTTGTGTGGAGGAACCTGTCCGGGATCTGGCCCGGGGCGTTGGCAGCCTGACAGATGTGAAGCTGAGCTATTGCATGTGTAACGCCAGAGCTCCGAGATTAAGCTGTATAAATCCACCTTCAAAATCATTTTGTTCTGAGCCACCGCCCCTGCCGACGCCGGTTCCCTCACCGCACTGTGAAAGCATCTCCTCTTCACACATGAGGATCGTACATGCCCAGAGGCCCCTCTGTCACCCAGCTTCTCCTCCCGCAAGGGAGGGGGGCCAGAGGGATGCGCGGAGATGTGGGGACATTAAGTGAACATCCCTGCTGGCACATGAGTTCAAATGGAAAGAGGAGAGATTCAGAGTAGATACAAAGAAGGAATTTTATACAAAGAGGGAGGTGAGATGCTGGTCCAGGTTGCCCAGAGAGGTGGGAGAAGCCCCTTGCCTGGAACCATCCCAGGCCAGGTTGGACCTTGGGGCTCAGAGCACCCTGCTCCAGTGGAAGATGTCCCTGCTCCTGCAGGGGGGTCGGACTGGATGACATTTAAAGGTCCCTCTCAACCCAAACCAGTCTATGATTCTATGAAACACACACCCAAGGAGTTTATTTTGCATCCTTTGGTGTCACCTACTGAAATGGTCACTGCTGCAGTGGACCAGGGCTTTCATTCCATGAGCAGAGCGAGCAGAAGGCTGGAGGGAAAGTGGTTGCTCATGTTCTGCCTACACTGGGCAAGGGACGTCACAGCTTGTGTCCCTCTGCTCTGCGTGGGCTGTCCTCTGCAGCAGCTTGGGGCATCTCTGCAGTTGCACCATCCCTGGCAATGCTTGTTTCCACATTTCTCTTTTTCCCAAACCATCCAGACACCCTCAGGGGTTGCTCCAGTTTGGCCCTGCATGTAAAGCTGGCTTCTAGCTTCCTGATGCCAGATTCCATTCCCTGCAAAGTGACTGGTTGAATTTCTGCCTCTGCCTGGAACGTCGCAGGCAGCCGGGACGCCCACCCACTCGCTGTCCTCACTGCGCCATCGCCGCCCACAGAGTGCCACCAGCGGCACAAGTGCACCCGCTGTAGGTTTGGTTTTACAAGCGCCTTGCAGGCAGGCTCTGCTCACAATATCGACATTATTCCACATTCAGATGAGGGAACCACAGAAAAATGTGATTTTGGAAGCCGAGCAACGTAACTCCCCGCAGCTGTGCCTTGGGCTGGGCTCCAGCTGCTCGCCTGCGGCCGGGCTCCTCCACGTTCACACGAGCACCGGATTCCTCCCAAAACTCGCTTCCCAGCATGGGCATTTAATGGGAATGAAATCTGGGACCTGGATTTCTTTCCTCAGCCAGTTGGGCCACCCTGCAGTTGTGGCATGAGCATGGTTTTTTATTGAGCTCATAACTGGAAGTCAACACTCCTGGCCCCTGCCCTGCCCTGAAGATGCTGTTACCCAAACAAGCCAAATAAGCAAATTCTGGAGAGGAACAGATTCCCTCTGCATGCCGCCTGAGCGTGTTTTTCCCAGCTTGCCCAACCCTGCACTGCCAGGCAAGGAAACGCCTTGCAAACCACCATGCCAAGATGTTGGTTAGGGATCCAACCTCGCCTCTTGTGAGAGAATTCTTCCTATTGCTTAACACACCAACAGCCAAACCAGCTCCCCAAACCAGCTCCCCCATCACAAGGCTCCGTGTGCCCTGGAGAGAAGACACAGCCTGGGGCAGGGTGACAGACAAGGGACAGTGTTTGGGGGGTGTGGGGCAGGGTCACCCGCCTGAGATGAGCCCCTCTCTCCTCCCGCAAACACTGCACTGACGATGCAGCCAGGAGCACCAGGAGCACAGTTGCTGCCGTCTCTGAAACACTAACTGCCCTTCTCATCAAATTACTCGGCTGGCGGTGAAGGGCTGCTGCCCCACCACAGCCTCCTGGACAGAGGCACGCTCGCCAGCTCTTTAGCTGGGGAAGGTTATTAATGCCTTTCTCCTGCTGCTGGGCTCCCGGGCAGGCGGGTGGCAGCCCGCATCCCCCAGACGCGGTGCCACGGCCGAGCGCGCCCCGCGTCAGGAGCTGCCGCGCAGCCGGCGCATGGCAGGGAGCGTGCCGCAGCGCCCTTTCCCCGTCACCTCTCATTAGCTTGAAGCGGCTGTTCATACGGCTCCGTTAGTTGGGAGTTTGCCGGGTCTGTACACCCAATGTCATCCTTAAAACGCAAGCGCCGTCCTCCCCCGCAGCTCCGTGTCAGGGCATCTCTCTGGATGCATCCAGAAGGCGAGTGCAAACAGAGGCAGCTCATCACTGATGTGAAGTGGTTTTATCAAGCATGAACCATCCCTTCCGAGCTTCCCAGTGCCTCTGTGCCCTGAGATCTGGCTCACGTGTGGATGACTGCAGCCACAGCTTCCCTGTGTGGCAGTCCAGCACTGACCCCCTGTCCCAGGGTTGGGTTTCCACCTCCCAGTGGCTCCCGCAGGGTTTTCAGGGCTGGGGGCTGCTGTGGCA
>NW_010433345.1:50429-53607 GCF_000710305.1 Buceros rhinoceros silvestris | reverse complement strand
TTTCCCCCTCCCAGTGGCTCCTGCAGGTTTATCAGGGCTGGGGACTGCTGTGACACCTGGCTCCGTGCTGGCACTACCCGATGGAGTCTGTGCCGCGGGAAACCCACTTATCAGCCGAGGTACATCCAAAATCAGCGTGAGCCCTGTCCATCTGCCTCGCCAGCTGAAGGGCTCCGCACCATCCCGGTGAGCAGCCAAGGTCAGTAAATCAAGAGCGAGCTCAGAAAACCCAGCTTGTGCGCCAAAACCTTCCTCTACGCCCGCACTGGCCATGAAACACAGCACCGATAATAACAGGCACCAGCTTTCTTCTTAACCTGAGATCCTTAGGAGTGATCAGCAAATTTGAGAGGCCAATTAAGGAAAATCAGCACTTCATTAGTTCCTGAAATGCAGCCACCGCTGGAATGAGATATAGCAGAGCTGAGCACGGTGCTAACCCTCAGCGAAATGCGGAGGAGAAAAATGCTCCAGACGCTGCAAACTATATATAGAGAGAGAAATCACGGTGCCCTACTGAGATGCTGTGCCACGGGACTGCGAGTGTCAGAAGTCAGACACAGCCTCCCCGGGGCGCTGCCGGCTCCCGGGCTGCACACCAGTACCGGGGGAAGAAAAATACAGAAAGACATGGTCTGTTTAATGGTGTAAAGTGCTTCCCCACCACTTGTGCAGGCTGGCTCCTTTCCATCGGGTGAGCTCATTCTCCAGCCCACTTCCAAACCGCCGTGCCATGGCCCCAGTGCCAGGAGCTGGCAGAGCCACAGTGCCACCAGCACAAGTTAACCGGAGCCCGGTGCCCAGCTCTGGGCATTGGGAAGTCCATCTTCCCTGGAAGATGAAAGGGCGGTTAAGACTCGGCGGTGAAGTGAGATCCCTCTCCCTTCCCCGTGTCCCTTCCCTGGGTTATGGTACTGCTTGGTTTTAAAGACAGCCTTGCAAAAACAGCATGAAAATTTTACCGCCTTGGCTCAAAACTGAATAGCTGCTCTTCACATGCACTTCACCACGGTTTATTCTTCTGTCAAAGGCTTCAAACTCACCACCCGCCCTCAGCAGCTCAGCTGTCCCCAGGGAAAAACAATGCCAGCACCGCCCCAGCCGATCCCCGGCTGTTCCAGGGGCTGCAGCACTGGGATGTGCTGGTCCTCCATGCTGCGGAGAAAAGGTGACAGAGCAGCTCCAGTGCCACACGGGCTGGAGGAGCTTTAGGTGCAAAGAGCTTTTCACACCTCTGTGAATACTGCTGTGTGCACAGTGGGGGGCAGGGGGAGCATTGCTGTGGACCTGGGCAGCCCCAGGACGGTGGCATTTCTCGGGCAGGAGTCCCTGCAAGGCCCCACGGATGGCTCCCAGCCTGTCTCCAGCTGCAAGGAAAAACTCCTCCGTGGACATCAAACGTGCATGGTGAGACCTTCCCCTGGACTTGTGCTTGCGGAAAGCCGTGACACTTATCACAAGAATCTCCTTCAGTTAAAACCAGAGCCCCTGTTTCTGTTAACAATTTGGTAATGAATTAATGACATTTTCCAGTGGAAAAGAAATCGTGAAACTCTCTCGGGAGCTTCTGATTTGACCCAAACAATCTGTCAAGTCAAGCTGGCTGCAGTCTGGCTGCTCGGCGTCTTGTGTGGGCTCTGAGCACATCACCAGCTTAACGAGCAATAAATAAGAAACCACGAGGACGATGGTGGACACCAGGGATGAGTCGGGGGTCTCTGCCTTCATTGATAACCCACAACGAGAAGACCCAAGAGGGGTGGAGATGCAGGTTTGCAGGAGCTCAGTGTGTTGGATGATGGGTTTCTCTAAAATATCCAGAATATCAATACTGATATTCTTTGAAATATGAATAAACCCCACAGTAAGGGTGGAGGTGCCACAGGCCTTCCAAACCTGCACTGTAGCACCTGCAAACCCAGCCCCATGTGGTGAGTCGCTCCACTTTAGCATGGACGTCCCTGGCCACCATCAATGGTAATATCAAGAAAGAAAAGATGCTTAAGGCAACTGATAGCTGGGGCTGGAGGAGAGATTATCATTATCCAAATTGCCAGTTCCTTGGAGAGAGCTGGGCAAACTTCCAGGGGTGCAGTGCAACCCATTTCCTTGGGCAGCCGGGGGATGCTGGGTGCTCCCCTGAGCCAGACAGCTACTTGGTGGCACTGAGGTAAGGGGATGAGGGGATGAGGATGCCCATAAAGTAACACCCCATGGGATCCCTGTAAAGCAGGAGACAGCCTGGGAGAGGCTTTCTGGACTCGGAAGAGGGTTGCAGCTCATTGCAATTACCCGGCAGCATCTCGGTTGTGTTGGGATGGAACAAGAGCTCGAGGGTGCTGTGAAGCTGAATGCCTGGCTTATAAACTGGGAGAAGAATACTTATTTCTTGAGAAGATTCACTGTCATGTCAGTGCCCATATCCTGAGTCCCCTGATTTACAGTTAGAAAGTTTGCATTGACTGTGCTGAGAATCATTAAGCTACAAACCATGCACTAATTACGGTGCCCTGGGCAAGAACGTTAATCCAAAGAGCATAAAATTATAATGGCTTTCTTGGCATAATTAGACCAAACAAGATAAACAGTCCAAATAGCAACCGCAGCTTCGGCACAGTTACACTCCTGGCTCAATCCACCGCTGCAGGATGATGCAGGGAGCAGTGGCAGAAGGGACATTCCATGGGCAGGGAGGTCATGGAGCATTGCCAACCCCAGCATGCAAACCCGGACCAAACTCTTGTCCCATCAAGGCACGCTGGGCTCACCCCGTCTGCCAAATTCAGGAGGAGCTGCTCAGATCCCCGTACCTCTTACCAGCCCAAGGGGCTGGCAGCCGAGCCCTGGGGCCCAGGGAAGTGGCCTCAGGCAGGGTCAGAGGAGCCGTTTCCAAAAGCACGGCTTAGGCATAATGCTCATTTTATCTGCCTCTTTATTTATTTATTGCTGACTGGGAAGTGCAATACAAAAGCTAATTATTTGATAAAAGCTTTGGGCAGGGTATTAATGAGCCAGACTTCTAAGCAGATTTCTAAACCTCTTTTCTGTCTCCAGCTGCAGAGCGGAGGTCGCTGTGTCAGAGCGGGTCAGGATGTCACAGCCCCAGCCCTCTATGAGGGGCCACTGGGAGCTGGCACCTGCCTCTGACCCAACAGGAGCATCAACATCTCCTTCCCAG
>NW_010433345.1:43028-50361 GCF_000710305.1 Buceros rhinoceros silvestris | reverse complement strand
CGGGGAGTCCGCCCCTGCCTCTGACCCAACAGGAGCATCAACATCTCCTTCCCAGACCCCCCCAGGAGATTTAAAGCTCTTCACAGCCTCTTGCCAAGACAAGCCTTTGGACCGCTCGTGCCCCTGTTGCCTCAAAGCCATTATTTTTGCCAGACTACCCAGAAAACAAAAAGAGCCAGCTCGATGCTGGCATCCCCTCTGCTGTGACCGAACTGTCACCCTCGGGAAGGAGCAGAAGCCGTCCTGCAGCTCAGAGCCTGCAGTGTGGGCAGGGTGCACGCAGGGTGCTGAAGTCATTTTTTGTGCCAGAAAACCCCACTTTAGCATCCCAAAAGACCTCCCCTGCAGCTGGGCCAGAGGAGCTTTCCTCTCCCTCCCTCCCTCCCTCCCCTCTGCCTCCATCACTGACGGGCTTTATGGGCACAGCCAGAGCCATTCCCCTATAACCTGCTGTTAAATCCAGCTGTAAATCCCAGCTTCCAGCTCATTTCTCCTGCTCCAGGCGACACCTTGGAGATGAAATGTTGCTTATATTTGTGGCCACATTCAGCAAAAAAGGTCAAACCAAAAGCATGTGGCTGGAAGCCCCAAGGAGGGGATCCCACCCCTCCTCCCTGGGCTCTTCTCGAGCACTTTCAGCCCACAGCTGGTGTCAAAACCCACCAGCAAAACTCAAGCCTATCTTTTGGGGGGAAAATGAAGTAAATCCACCTCTTTTTTCCTGCCGGCAAACCAAAGGCATGTGGCTGGAAGCCCCAAGGAGGGGATCCCACCCCTCCTCCCTGGGCTCTTCTCGAGCACTTTCAGCCCACAGCTGGTGTCAAAACCCACCAGCAAAACTCAAGCCTATCTTTTGGGGGGAAAATGAAGTAAATCCACCTCTTTTTTCCTGCCGGTTTGTCTCTGCGCAGGGCTGGGTTCCAGCCCTTGTGGCAAACCCACCTCCCGCCCACGCAGGGCAGTGAAACCACTCAAATGTTTTAAAAACAGTGCATCAGCTGAGAAATTGGGAAATCACGATATAATGGAGACTGTGTGCCGGCAGGTCAGAGGTTGGGAAGATTGACGACATCTATAAAGGGCACTTCAGCCCAAAGCAGGTCCATTTAAAATGCAAATGGGAGATTGGGGGGGGGGCGGTGCAGATCTGCGGGTGCTGGGGCTGCCCACGGGCAGGGTTGGCCATCGGGGTTACATGGGGGACCTTGGCCATCGCTCCTGGGGTACTGGAGGGGGTTGAACGGTTTCCCCTCTGGCAGACCAACCAGTGAGCCAAAACGACTCTTACACTGGAATCTCCATGCGTTAATAATTGCCTTTCCTGTTAATTGGGAAACTTGTGTTAAATTTTGAAGCAGCACCTACGCTGAGCCACAGGTCTTGCCCGTGAGCAAAGAGACTCTTCTAGGTGTGCAAATGCAAACCTCGCAATTAAATCACCACCAACACTAAACGTAGCGTGTGCACGTGCTCTCCCTGTGGTCCGGGCTTCTAAGGCTCCACGCAGGGACCCCCCCACAACGGCGTCCATAGGCCACCGCTTCTCCTTCTGTTTTAGTAAAACTTTGGGACTTTTTTAGGATGGGGCACGTGAAAGAGTAGAGACAATGATTCCAGATCCCATGTGAGCGGAATGAATTGCTCTTAAAAAAAAAGAAAATCTAATCAAGAACTTTTTTCTTTCTTCCTTTTTTTTAAAACAAGGACGGTGTGTGATGTGTATAGTCTCAAAAGAAGATTTACTAGACGCTGCTGTGACTAAGGCAAGATGTAATTAGAAGAGGGGAGGAACATTCATCATTTGCCAGAGTGAATTAGGTATTTCGACTCCTCAAAAGAATGGAACACAGAGGGTGAATTTTTTTCCAATTTCTCTCGCATCTCCAATATTATTAAGTTCAGCTAGAAAACACTCGAGACAAATTGACTCATCTGAGCCCATCTCTTTATAATTGTTACACATTTTAAATTGGCTTAGTTAAATGAATGCTTCGCATGGTGGTTGACAGGCTCTGTTGTCTGGATGCGATATTAAAAATATCAAAAACAACACGAGAGCTAGAGCAGAGCTTAGGGATATTGCTTTTCTGAGCGCTGCATATTGCTTCCGCTGAAATGGAGCAGATACATACGACTTTAAAGGTGGTTTCAGACATAGATGAAGAGAAATTATTCCTTTCCTACTAACAGCAAGGCGCTTTTTTTCCTTTTCTTTCTATTTAGCAAGAAGTTTCTACGCTCGTGCTCTAAGCGATTGGGCCATCAGCCGTGGTTATGTGCACAGAAATCATCTCTGCAACGCGTAGTCACCGTGCGGGCCCACACCTCGCCTTAACACACAGAGCATTGGCAGTCATTCGCACGGAGTATGTCCACCCTCACTCACAGCAGTCAGGAACCTCAAACCGACCGATCCTCCTCAAATTTTAAAGAATCCAGTAAGCGGAGGCTGGGGACAACCAGTGCTGGGGCGGCCTGGGGCAGAGCTGGGGATGTTCAGCGTCTCCCCAGAGCCCAGCAAATTCTTTCCTCCAGCTCGTTTCATTGGCGTTGGTTCACACGTGAGATGTTTCACGGGTCTTATCCAAAGGCTACTGAAGGATTCAGAGAGAAGGAAAGAATTTGGGTCTGTGCTTTGCCAGCGTGATCTCAGACCGCATTTGCAAGACTCAAGAGCTTTGTGAAAACCCAAAGCCAGGCAAAATAATTGCTGATACAGAAACATTCAAGCAGCTCAGGCATGCATTAGATAAGGGATCTTGTTTCTTCTCACCCTCCCCTTGGCTTGTGTGCTTCCTCTCCACATTGTTTTATCACGAACAGAAAATAACCAGAGAGACAGAAAGGGATAGCCTGCCAACTGGGTGATTGATGTTGACTTTAGAGCAGAAACCCTTGATAAAGCATCCAAAGCTTTGGGTGACTATGAGCGGGGGCTGCAGCAAAGCCGGGTACCAGTCTGCTCATGGAGCCAGCAGGCAAGGAAGGGAATGAGGGCAGAAACACTGTGTGCTGGTTTTGTGCAGGCATCAGCCAGAAACACAGTAGTGGTGATGCTGGCTTGGGCTCTCTCAACCTCGGGGTTCCATCTTGCACCCATGGCCACCTCTGCTCAAGCCCCTGAGACCTACCCGTCTTGTCCTTGGGAAGGACACAGCAAACTGCCTGCTCCAAAAAAAGGAACAGTTGATAGAACACCACGCACCCAAGACATGAGGCTGCAGCCTGATGTTGGTAATAAACATCACTCTGCTGTTCAACATCTTGCTATAAAATCCCACGAGGATGGAGATGGACGCCACATGCTGCGGCGGGATGGAGGATGTGTCTCTGCAGGGACGTGTCTATGGTGGGATGGAGGGATGTGTCTCTGCAGGGACGTGTCTATGGTGGGACGGAGGCTTTGCAGCTTCACAGCCCAGTTTGCTGCAGAGTTGCTCAAATATCCACATTGGAAAAATTGTTCACAAAACCAAGGTGGAAAAAAATGGGTTAGTGGGTTATTTATTCCTATCCCAGCAGCAAGATTTCTCCCTTATTTAAACGGAGTCTCCAAGGACCTTACCCTTACTCATCTAATAAAGGAGCGTATCAACAGCACTTCGGCACTGCAAAATGAAGGGCACTCAGCGGTTCCCCCGAAAATGGGGATTTAGAGGAAAAAGCTCAGAGCCGTGGAAACCATCTAAATTTTGTGTTGAATAAAGGAGCGTATCAACAGCACTTCGGCACTGCAAAATGAAGGGCACTCAGCGGTTCCCCCGAAAATGGGGATTTAGAGGAAAAAGCTCAGAGCCGTGGAAACCATCTGAATTTTGTGTTGGATTTAGCGACCCTCATCTTCGCCCAGCCTGCCCACAGCCTGTCCACCTTTCCCCTTCCCTGATGTTTATCCGCCCCAGATATCTGCAGACAGGATCAGGCAGCGGCGGCATCCCTGGATTTAACACAGAGCTTTTTTAATTCTGTTTTTTTGTGAAAACATCTAGGTGCTTTTTTTTGCACACCTCTGGTTGAGTCAGTTGCCCAACAAAGAAAGACAATATTTGTCACTGGGAAGGCAGAACTGTCCTGAGACATCGTCACCATCAGGAAATATAGTGCTTCTATCCCCTTTGCACAAGAGAAGGGGAGGAAATGCCTCCTTTAAAATGCCTCAAAATGAATTTAATTTAGAATGGATTTCACATTCGCCTCTGATGAATTAAAACCAGTGTGGTTTAACAACTATGTAATGGGTGATATATATGATCTGTTAAACAGGTGTTTGAGGTTTAGCAATTATCTAATAAGAGACTCATACATATTACAGTAGATAAACTTCAATAAATATGTTCTTAATCAACCGGAGAGCACTCAACATACAATTACCGTCCCTGCCACATCTTGTTGAAACGAGCAGCTGATTCAATGCACGGTGGGATTTTATGTGCTGCTTAAAACACCCCTGCACGTCTCTTGTTTGTGCTCTGGGCTGGGGGGTGCGGCTGGAGGGAGGTCTCTGTCCTTTCCACCTGGGAGCTGGGGCAGCTCCAGGAGCTGGGTGAGAACCTCAGTGGCTGGTTATCCCCCATGGGATATCCACGATGAGCAACCATGTGAGTAGCACCAGCTTCTATTCTCCTCTCCCCACCTTGGTACCCACACGCCTGCGCTCACCAAGAGACATGGAAAGAGATGCAGGATGGAGAACTTCATCCCGGCAGATGGATTTCCATTAGGAGGCATCGAAAGTGGAGCAATAGGCTTAACGCACACCACAACGCCTCGAGCTTTTCCCAGTGGCTGGCTGTGCCGGTGATCCATGCTGTGCCGGTGATCCATGCCATGCCTGTGCCTCCCAGGCTGCTCCGGGGAGGGATACAGAAACCCAGCCCCTTCGCGGGCTTAATGTTGCAATGCTTTGGCTAATTTGCCATGTTCCTAACTTGGGTGTTAAATCTAATTAGCATGTTAGGGCTGGGTTTCCCAGCCGTAAAACAGCAGGGGGAATCCCCACAAACCACCAGAGACAAAGGCATGCGTCACTTCGGTGGCTTCCCCACATCCCCACCCCCTGGAAAGCTGGGGTTTGCCCCAGACCGGAGCCCAAGCAGACAAAGGTGCCGGTGCCTTGACCTCCCACAGCCAGGAAAATAAACACGGGCTGTTGTGTCGAATGGTAAAGTCCCCAGAAAGCACCGTGGGGTAAGCAGAGCTCATTCTGGTTTGTGCAGACCTCATGCAAAAGTTCACAGTGGGTGTGAATCATTGCTGGGATAGAGCAAAATTCAGCCCAAGGAGACGCAAAATTTTAATTCCAACTGCAAGGGTCTTTGCACAGAGTGTTTTGAGCATCCCAATGGAGGAGCAGCATATGCCCCCAGGTAGCTGCCCTGGGTTCACTTTCCCAGACCCTCAGGCCCCACAAAAAGCCAAGAAATCATCCAGCAATGGGACAGCCCAAAGGGCATCCTCTGAGTATTGCAAACCCCCACAGCATCATTGAGCTGACCTCCAAAATCACATCCACCCCTCCACGTCCTCCTGGGGCCTCCATCAGGTCCTCACCCCGCATTATAACCGGGTACACAATCATATCCACCACTCCACGTCCTCCTGGGGCCTCCATCAGGTCCTCACCCCGCATTATAACCGGGTACACAATCATATCCACCACTCCACGTCCTCCTGGGGCCTCCATCAGGTCCTCACCCCGCATTATAACCGGGTACACACCCCCTGCGCTGAATTACCATCCTTGCCCGCTCTGCGGTGCTGGTGGATCTACTCGCTGCAGCCCTTGCTGCTGAAATTGGGAGGGGAGGAGGGGCACCATGCACGGGCTGCAGGACCCCCCTCTACTCCCCCATCTGAGGTGCAGGACCCCAGGACAAAATGCTGCCAACAACAGGCATGCCAAGGCGGGGAAGGCAGCGATCCATAGGGCTGCGATTCCTCTTCCTGAGGAATTTTCCTCTTTCTCCCCTTGACTGCACAAGATGAGCACATTTTTAAATATAGCATTAGCGCTATCTAATAGCCAGCTCGCTCCGGCTTGGAAATCTGAGTCGCTCTCATTGATTTCACAGCAGCTAAATGCGCGGATGCCAGGCATGCCCGGGGGACACGCAGCTCCTCCAGCACAGCCTGCCCCGGCTTAATGATTCCTGCCAATGTGCCGCGGCTGTGGAGCACTCCCTCACTGTGCACAGCTCAGCAGAGCTTTATATTCTTCTGGTGGTACTTTTTTTCCATCATTACCAGTGCAATTTTATCGATGGCTGTATTGCTGGCTATTTAATTATTCCCTTTTAATCCCTGCAAGCAGATGAGACATAAAAGCAAAGGCCATTAGTGACTCCGGAGCGATGTGCAGGGCATTAGCCTGGCGGGCAAAGCACATCCCAGCCTGGGCTGTGCCGCCCACCTACCACCTCCGAGCTGGACAACCACGTGGCACGAGGCATGCCGGTGGGAGCAGTGCTTTAAGTAGAGATGCCAAAGGGGGAAAAACATGGAGGAAGTTGCCAAGAGTGCCCCACAACCCCTGTTTACACCCACCCACGGCCACCCCAGCCCGTGGTCACCAACACCCATTGCAAAAAGCAGTCAAGGGCTGAGCATGCTAGGTGGGTTTTTCTGCTAAGCCCATAATCGTAGCACCCAGACTCCTCCAGTCCTGCACTGGGAATAGTCCCACAAGGCTGTCACCTCCATCACCCCCTGGGGACACCCACCATGGCTCGGCTGATGGGCTCAGGTGGATGGAAAGCAATAGACATTTGCTTCTTTTTTTAGACCTGAACAGAGAAGTTGTACAATTTCAGCTTATAAATAATTAAAGGGCTAATGTGATCTCAAACTGAGCACTTATTAAATGGAAACGTCCCTGTTGACAGATGAATTCCTGTAAATTTTCTTTGGTTGAGCTCAGACGCCCTTTTTTTCTGCTGTGAAGTAGATGAGGTCATGCCAGCTGGACAGCACATGCTGTGCCTGGCAGGGACCTGGGCCCATGGAAAGAAAAAAAAGATAATAGCAATAATAATAGTAATAAAGGACTGAGTTTTTAAAGGCTGCAGGATGGTGTATGCAGGAACTCAGCACATACATATGCTTCCCCCCTTCTCCAAGGAGAGAGCTCTGGGATGTCACCAGGCAGTCGGGACATCCCCAGCAAAGCCCCCATGCACCACCCCAGGGACCAAAGTCACGCTGGCACTGGAGGGATGGGGAGAGGGAGGTTGGGATCCCTCATAGACAGGCAGCACGGAGCCGTGGCCACCCCGGTGTGCCATCACCCACCCACCCCCCTCCCCGCTGCCGCTGCGTTTTCGTTTCGCCTTCCTTT
>NW_010433345.1:42110-42959 GCF_000710305.1 Buceros rhinoceros silvestris | reverse complement strand
CCCATCCCCCCCCCCCCCCCCTCCCTGCTGCCGCTGTGTTTACGTTCTGCCTTCCTTCAATTATAATTAATAGCAGCTCATTATCAGGAGGGGACCGTTTATAAGATTCAATTAGAAGCCATTTATTTTAATGCTTTTGAACACAAAATGAGTTTGATCTCAGGAAACATTTCATTAGCATAATCTTCCCATAACCAGATCATCTTCTGAGCTTGAAATATTTACAAACCGGTACCGGGGGGAGGAACCGTGTCCGAGTGGCCACGGCCCCCGGATGCCCACACCGGAGGAGCCTGCACCCTGCCAGCTTTTCCCGCTGTTCAGGGACAGGCACCCTCGGCCAAGGGCTTGGCTGTTCTGTGGGAGTTCGGCTCCCACCTCACACCCTCTTCCCATCACCAGCACCAAACAACAGCTCTCAGAGCCGGACCCCCCGGCAGGCACCGGCGTGGTCCATCCTGCCAGAGCCACAAACCCAGCACTGAGTCACCAACAACCTTTCGCCTTTGAACAAACCCTCACCAGGGGCTGATGGCAGCGCTCCCGCTGCCCTCCCCGGCTGGAGATCAGCCTGCCACCTCACACCCTCTTCCCATCACCAGCACCAAACAACAGCTCTCAGAGCCGGACCCCCCGGCAGGCACCGGCGTGGTCCATCCTGCCAGAGCCACAAACCCAGCACTGAGTCACCAACAACCTTTCGCCTTTGAACAAACCCTCACCAGGGGCTGATGGCAGCGCTCCCGCTGCCCTCCCCGGCTGGAGATCAGCCTGCTCCAGCTCTTGCGCAGAGCAAGAAGCTCTCAGCAAACCTGTGCCATGGCACAAAGAGGGAGTGAGATCATTTTA
>NW_010433345.1:39285-41985 GCF_000710305.1 Buceros rhinoceros silvestris | reverse complement strand
CAGGAATGAAAACTTGCACCTACTCCAAGTCAAAATATTCAATACAGCATGGCCATTTTTTTCCCCCCAGGATAATGATCTCGGAGCTGCTGCCCACAGGGAAGATGTATAGGTTTTCCATACCGGGTGAGTTATACTTTTCATAAGCTAAGCTGTCCATATATTCAATGTGAAATCATTCACTTACACTTAAGCTGTGCAGTGCACCACAGTGTATTTTGGGTGTAAAATAATGCCGTGAACATATTTTTGAATGCTTGGTCTTTACCAGAGCCCTGTCTGGAGTCTGACTTTTCAGAGAACGATGCTCACAATGCTCTGCCACATCCACTGCAGAACACGTGGCTCAAACACCCCGACCTTCCCGGCAGGCGGTGAGCCCAGGCAGCACCCATCCAGGACAGGGACCAGTTCGGCTCTAGGGCAGATACAGGGCTGCAGAACACAGCAAAACCGTGACTTATTTGCTAGGTGGAGAGGGAGTCCCTTTTGCCCAGTGTGTCCCCAACCCCCTCGCCAGGCTGGGCAGACCTTGGGCTCAGACATGCTTTCCCGTGCCTGGTGCTGTCTCCCTGTTTAAACCAGGGGCAGGAGGGCTGCAAATGGGCAGGGACTTAGGTCCCCAAATCCTTGTAAATGGAGAGGTGAGAGGATAAAAAAAGAGTATTATTATAAAAAAACCCACTGGTGTTAGGGAGTGGGCACAGGCGCTGCCGGCCCCGTGCACTGGCACAGGACACAAAGCCAATCGCTCCCTTCCCAGCTCCGCATTTCCCGGAATCAGTTTTTAAAGCCACCTAAAACACAGC
This sequence comes from Buceros rhinoceros silvestris, assembly GCF_000710305.1. Lineage (NCBI taxonomy): Eukaryota > Metazoa > Chordata > Aves > Bucerotiformes > Bucerotidae > Buceros > Buceros rhinoceros. The sequence goes on along the minus strand of NW_010433345.1, from coordinate 41,176 downwards.
GAAATAAATTCTCCACCAAAGAAATCTCCAGTGCCACTGCTCCAGATTATCTGCTAGTACGGGAGGCAGTTCTCAAATATTTTAAACGTATGGGCCATACGTTCTGGGAAACATAATGTATACAGTGAAAAAAATATTGCTTCCCCATATGGGCTTGGAGAAGCTGTGGATTGCAGCGCGTGGAGCCAGATGGCCGGTAACTCAATGCAGCTGAACAAAAATCGCTGGGCCAAATTCATCCCCACCACAACCACGCCGAGCCCGAAAGGCTTACGCTACGGTTTCACTTAGCTCCTCACATTTGACTCCTGCAATATGTGACTTATCTGCTCGTAGAAGATGTTTTATGATGCGTAGCTGGAATCTGGTTTCTGCAGTTGTTCGTCTAGCTCTTGTGCGGGTCTGTCCCTCCTCCCCGAGGTGCAGAAGCAGATGGAGCCCCCCCAGCTCTCCCACTCCTGGGCTGGGAGCAGGGTGATTATGGTTCAGAAAAGCCATATTGCACCAAGGCGTTTCATATCCACTCTACAGGCTCTCCCTCCTTCTTGGGGTGCCAGGCGTCCCTCATCTCCAGTTTGAGGCTGACCACATCCATGCACCCTCCTCCTCAGCAGCTGCCCCTCCAGCTCTGTGCTGCTGGACACCCCCACCTGCAGCTTGTGGCTTTTCTTCAATATTTTGCCCAGAATAAATTAACAGAAAAATCTATTTTCTTGCTCAATTTTCCACATAGCTCAGGCAGTGAATAAGCCTCGAGCAGCCCCTGCAAACCCTTTTGACACCCACTCTGGAACCAGTTGGTACCTGCCCACTAGCAGCACAGGGCTGCAGCGGGACCTGTGCAGCACCAAAACCACTTACCCCAAAATCCTGGGGTGCCCAAACCCATGGGGGGCAGACGGTCTCCTGCAGCTGCAGCGGGCATCTTGCAGTGACCACCCCCACAGCAGGATTAAGCAACCAATGGCATACAGGGATTGAAAACCAAGATAATTCATAAAAGCTGATTAAAATGCCCTTCAATACCACATGAGATGTGTTTTCAGCTGTTACACCAATGAATAACTGGCTCTGGAAGGAGCAAAGGCTGGAGCCGGAGCTCCCCGGCTGCTGAGTGATACCAACATTGCCAGGGCAGGCTAAGCTGCCTTCGAGTCACCGGGTTTTTGCCTGGGAAAAGCACCTGGCGTGCCACGTCCTGCCCAGCAGCTTGCCGTGACTCACCCAGCCAGTCTCCCCGTGGAGGCACCAGTCCTGCCCCTCTCCCTTTGCTCTCCATGCGTTACTGTCGTTATGAATCATTAGTCTGAAATAAGGACACCACATGCATGCAAAGATGAGTCATTTGAAGGAGGTGAAAGGAAAATCAGACCAGCTACATGTTAAAACTCCCTGTAACAATAAAAGGACCATATACGTGAATCAGTTTATTTTGACTACGGTGATAATGCTTTGCTGAGAACATACCAATTCACAGAGATAGTACGTAGCCCGGACGTGATCCTGCTTCCAGCCAAGGGCAGTGCCTCAAAGGCCACCAAACCCAGTGGCTTTGCTTAATATGGGGCTGAGGTGGGATGCTGCGGGGCACGGACCCCACGAGGTCTCAGAACAGGCATCCTGCACACCACGGCACTGCCAGGATGGACTCTGCTACTCAGCACGTGTTAATGGAACCCAGACACTTGGGCAGTGCCTTCACCCTAACAAAGCCAAATTTAAGCACAACTTGGGGATAGAACTGGTCCTTCAGTGCAGCGCTGGGGTGCCCAGGTCCCATCCACATGGTTCATGGGAGCCTGGGTGCTTGGAGACGGCCGCTGAAGAACCAGCCAAACAGAAACAGCCCATTGGCACCGCAGGTAGGTGCTGCTAGAGCCAAATCTGACTA
>NW_010433345.1:38786-39225 GCF_000710305.1 Buceros rhinoceros silvestris | reverse complement strand
CTATTGGCCCCGCAGGTAGGTGCGTCTCGAGCCAAATCTGCCTACCGAAGGGAATGCAGGAGCCGCGGTCGTGGGATTAAAGTCAATTTACTTTGTGACATGGATTTAGATTAACACCTGGTTACGGTGCGATTAGATGGGCTCGACATCATCCTGGAGGGGTGAGAAAGGCAGATGCTGCAAAAGAGCCTGACCAGGCATTTAATGAAGAAAAGGCACAGCTCCCCTTGTCAGCCTGGCTTGATGGTGGGACTGAGGGGTTTTATGGAGTTTCTTGGAGTACCACACACATTTGCACCCCAGGGCTCCTGTGCAATCCCGGAGAAGGGGAGAGGGGAAGAGCCCTGCGGTGCACCCTGCCCTGCTCCGTGCTTTGCCAGCGCGGGGCCCTGGGGATCGCAGCTGGTGGAAGGAAGCCCTGGCCGTGCCACCCAGCAAC
>NW_010433345.1:38386-38698 GCF_000710305.1 Buceros rhinoceros silvestris | reverse complement strand
GCTTTGCGAGCGCGGGGCCCTGGGGATCGCAGCTGGTGGAAGGAAGCCCGGGCCGTGCCAGCCAGCACCCCGGTACCGCCGGCTCGCCCCACATGGTTCACATTCCTCCCCTAATCTCCAGGTTACCAGTGATGCTCCTTTCAGCACTGCGGAGGAACTGGGAGCTGTTTGCTCCCCTGCCCTCCCCAGCGCTGCTGAAGGAGCTTTTGCACCAGTCCCAGAGAAAACAGAGGCTGGGATGGAGACTGATTTGGGGCTCCAAAACGACGTGGGCGAACGTGCTCTTGCTAAAAAATAATATCCTTCCTCCAG
>NW_010433345.1:36986-38187 GCF_000710305.1 Buceros rhinoceros silvestris | reverse complement strand
GGCAACACCGTGTTTGCACACTTGGCAAAGCAGTAAGAAACAAAGCGTGGTCCTCCAGCCCTCACCCGTCTCCTGCAAGGATAACACCAGGGAGGAGAGCCATGGCCAGCCAGTGGGATGCCAGGATTTGTGTGTATTGAGCCTCTTACGTGCGTAAGACGGCAAAGGAGATGATGTCGAGCTGCAGACAGAGGTACAGAGAGCCCTCTGCAATCCCTCTGGCTTCATTTCACCAAGGTCTCTGTTTACCAAGCCAGCTCCCTCCCTGCCAAATGCAAACATGATCCTTAGGGGAATAACAGAGCAAAGAATTTGGATGAAGAAGCTATTAAAAAACAGAAAAGAAAGGAAGACATCCAGAAGATAATTAAGGGAACAACTGAAGAAAAGCAGCATTAGGGGTTGCTCACAGGAGAAAGCCAGCCTGAGCGTTCCCAGGAGCCGCTGTTTCAGCCCTGGGCTGGGATATCCCCGCCTGCCCTGTAAGGGCAATGCCAGTAAGGCTGGCTTTATTTCTGAGTGCTCTCAGTTGTTATCCACCAACAGAAACCACAAAAACAACCTCAGGACATACACAGCAGCTTTAAAGAAAAAAGCCAAACAAACCCTAACACAAAACCAACTCCTGCGCTCCTCGCGTGAGAGAAAGCCCCAGGTCTTTCACCGCCCTGTCCTGCCGTCAAGGCTGAGCAAACCACTGTGAAACCCCACACCCTCTACGAGGCCGACCACGGGCAGCATCCCAGAGAGAGCGAGCCCCTGGGGAGTGTGGATAACCCGGACTTAATTACCCATCTATCTTCCTTTTCCAATTTTGCCTCCCTCTGGCCCTCTGTTTCTAGAGCACAGCCCCTGCTCGTCCTCTCCGGCAGCGGGATGCGGCAGTGTCCTCCCCTGTGGCCCAGTGCATCGGATGCTCTGCCCATTGAGCACACGGCGGTTGGGGTTTTGAAACATCGACACCCACCCCCCAAGGCTCATTCTCTGCCCGCCGACTGACAGAGACAGATGGCCCTCAGCCTGCGAGGTCTGAGCAAACAGGAGTGGGACGAGGGCAAGGGAGCCCACCCTTGCTTTATTCACCCAGCAGCAGGGTCATGCTGGAAATTCAGTGCATTAACTCTGCATCGGTCCCTGCTTTGCCAGCCCGGTGCCATTCCACAGTCCCCTACACCACAGCATCCTCCTGCTTCACGTGCAC
>NW_010433345.1:35223-36858 GCF_000710305.1 Buceros rhinoceros silvestris | reverse complement strand
ACTGTCGTTCATATGCATTTAAATAAATGATGCTGCTGCAATATTGATTTAGCTGCACCGTCCTCTGAATACTACATTAGCGTCCTATTAGCAGGGGGAGGAAAACCTCCCCTTCCCCGCAGGGTGGAGGAGCTGCGGAGCAGCCCAGCAGTGGTCGTGGCTGCTCCCCTTGGCTGGGCCAACGATGATACTTGGGACGGTTGGAAGGGAATTTTGTTTTCAAGGCAGCTCAGTCCAGGTTTCTGGGTTTTCCAGATGGCTTGGCTGTCAGGGGATGCCTCTTGGTGCCTTTCACAGAACGAGCCCTCCCTAGAATACAGGAAATGCAAACTAATGTTAAAATCCAAAGACAGATTGAAGGAATGTTTTCTTCTGCTCAAAGCAGGAGACTAAAAATACAGATGTGTCAAGAAATCGGAGGGCAGCTTATCCCCTTCGCTGCTATGGTTGTGGGATTCTTTTTATAGCCCGAATACTGATGTAAAACGAGCCTTTCCTAAAATGTCTAAAGTTAAGAGCCTGTTCCTGCAGCGGAAATTGCTATTTCAGAGCAGGGTAGTTCCATATGTGCAAGAAAGGGGAGGCTGGAGGAAAACCAGGGGATTCCTGGAGAGGGCATCCCTGGATGAACCACGGCTGCCGAAGGGATCTGCAATAGTGCAGATGGACTAGATGACTGGTGCAGGTCCCTTCCGACCACACGATTTCTATTCTGTTCCATCCCATTCTGTTCCATTCCATTCGTGCTGGTGACCACCTCTGAAGAATCAGGAGTATCTCCAGATGCCCACCTTGTGCCTGGCCAAGCACAGGACGGGCTCACTCCAGCCACAGCACCTCCAGCAGCTCCCACTGAGCACCTGAGGAAGCACCCAGGCCGTTGCCCTGTTTCATCTGTCTCCCCTGGGGCTGGCAGTCCTTGCAGGGACCTTATTTTGCACCCACAGCCCCTGGAAACCTCTGTTCCCACTTGCTGCTTTCAGGGGGAGTTTCTGCAGCTCCAGCATCACCCTCACGCCAAGGAGAAGGCACGCTCGCTGTCTGCTTCAAGCAAGAAAATCCATACATGGTAGAAAAGTTTTTAAAAGGCGTAATCATTTCGATCTCAGATAGAGCCAGCACGTGATGGAAAGAATCTCACAATTGGCAAGGCAGGAGAATCAATTTAAGGTGTTTACACAATGCAAAGCTCCCAGTGTATAATTATCATTTTATAGTCAATCAATTGTAATTCCGATCCAGGAGCGCGGCACGGGAAAATTAGCATTCAGGAGCATCTTTGATAAATTAGCGAGGATTATGGAGTCTGTGTTTGCAGAGGTTTTGGTCTGGCACTAGGGCGGGATTTAAAAATGGCAAAGTTTTTGCCTCCGCAGCTGAATACACCAGGGACTGAGGAATTTAAAGCTGTTTAGTTCTGGAAGAGAAGTAGGATTAAAGCTACGGAGAGGGCAAGGATCTTTTCTGTATTTGATTAGGAGTTTTATGATGCAAAGAAGCTTTGGGGAACGCTTCAGCTCTCTGTGCATGGGATTATACACACCACTGTATTAATTATTAGTATTAGAATAACACCTAGAAACCCCCGCAGTGTGCAGAGCCCTCCTGCTCAAGGCACTGAATATTCCGGGTGTG
>NW_010433345.1:32562-35139 GCF_000710305.1 Buceros rhinoceros silvestris | reverse complement strand
GAAGTGACCCAGGCTCTGAGCCCACTGATCTCCCCGGGGTCCGGATAAGGCCCCTGAGAGGGATGGCTGGATGCAGGGGAGTGCTCAGGAGCTTCCCAGGGACCTCTCACTGCTGCTGCTGCTGCTGCTGCAAATGAGGGTGACCCCAAACCAGGTGCAACAAGAAGCTGCTTTCCCAGGAACAATCAGATAGTGATGAAATTACCCCAAATCACCCAAGCGCAGCCACAAATCTTCCCCACATGAAACCTTGGGCAGGGGTTGATGAACATTTCCAAAAAAAGTTCTTGCTTCTTATCATTGATGCTGCAAGGCTACAAACCTGACATCATCCTTTGCCCAACACACGTCCCTGCATCTTGTGTCCTTGTCCACAAGAGCTGGATGCAGCTCTTCTCCCCACTGAGGTTCTGCTTTTCAAGGGACCCTTGTGACCGTGGGAGCAGTGCTGAGCCCGGGTGGGTTGAGGTGCCCAGGGCATGTTTTCCATGCAGAGTTTGTTTTATCTCAGGTGCCAACCAAGCCAAAAAGGTGGTACTTGGCCCTTTGTGGCAGTCTCATGACCTGCCCCAAGACCTTTTGGCCAGCCTTGGTCACTGCTGGACTTACACTGAACATGCTGAGAACCAGAAACGCAGCTCCTTCTTTTCAAAAAGCAAACACATCCTCAGTAGGGATGAAAAGCCAAACCCTCAAAAGCTTTGCTGGGCCTGAAATCACTCAGCACTTGTGCCAGGAAAGGTGAGACAGACTCATCTCACAGACTGAAAGCAGCTCCTGGGAAACCCCAGCACTGCCCACCCACCTCACCAGGTCTCAGAACCTCCCTCAGGGCTGAAACCGCTCCCAGAAACCAGCAGAAAACGAATCTAGTAAGAGGATCCAGTAAAAAGAGATGGTTTTCTGCCAGATGAATGAATTATATGGGCTCACAGTCTCTGCACATCAAAAAGCTGCTTCCAAAAGCTGCTGAACTGAGAGGCTGAGGGTTGGGGTGGCTGCTGGCAAGAATGGGGCTGGAAGGAGGCACTTGGGGACAGGCACTGCCCTGCTCGCCTGCCCCTCCAAACCTTCTTCTTTGGCAAAAGCAGGAATTTGGACACTCCCAGCTCCAGAGGAGCCAGGCTGTCCCCCTAGGCCTGTCCCATCACACTCCTTTCCTAAGGTGCCTGTTAGCAGCACAACTGAGAGACAAAAATGGATGGGGGCAGGGGAAGAAGAAGAAGAAGAAGGGCTGTAAGCAGCAGCTGGGTACAGGAACTGGGTGACTGACACTCTCTCACCAGCCCTGTCCTTGGCAAAGACACCACCAGGCTCTTTACTGCGGGGAGGGGAAGCTGCTCTGTATGCACAGCCCACCCCTCATCTGTGCCGGCTTTATCATGGTAATACCAGGAGCCCAGTCTGGTGGCAATAATCTCCTCATTCTCTGCCATTTCCTCAAGGGGGTAAAGATCATGGAGCATTAACACAGCGGATGTGCACTCTGAACCAGAAGCTGTTCCCTGGGCTATAAATCAGAGCCTGCCACCGCAGCACAATGGCCCTGAAATTAATTACCCCATCGCTTTGCCAAAGAGAAAGAGCCTTGTGCCGCTGCGCACACACGCACCGGCAGGCACGCAGACCTGCAGGACAACCAAGGGGTGGCCGGTGCCACCAGAGGTGCCCAGAGCCACCACTGGTGTCTGGCTGCCGGCCGGAGGTAAAGCCTCGCTGCCAGCCCAGGCGTTATTTGGATATATGTCTTCTTTGAAACTTCCTTGGCCATGTGGCTGTGCCTGGGAAGGTCTGTCCTGCTCCCTCCTCATCCTCATGATACTGCTGGAGCTCCAGGGGGCAGTAAAACCACCAAGCTGGGCCATGCAGCACAGAGATTCATCTTGGGGTAAATCGCCGTGGTTTTGGTCCCTGTGCTGATGCAATTAGCTCGCCCACAAAGCAGAGGAACCTGCTTTCCAGCGGCTTGAAGACAGGCTGCAGCATACAGCCCAGGATTAGGAGGAAGGCTTATTCAAGAGGTGGGTGATAGCAAAAAAGGGCAGTGGAGGAAAACCCTTTTTTTCATTAAAACCTGCAAAACACAAGACATTTCTAACTGTTTTCCCTTTTCAATCTTTTTACTCATGTTTCCCATCCTTTCTCAGGGGCGGAAAGGAAGGGAACAGGGAGGAGGCAGATCCTCACACCAGGGCTCCCGCAGCTCTTTTGTGGGTGACTGGGTCCAGAGGAGGGCACAAAGATGATCAAGGGGCTGGAGCACCTCTGCTGCGAGGACAGGCTGGGAGAGCTGGGGTTGTTCAGCCTGGAAAAGCTCCAGGGAGAGCTTACAGCAGCCTCCCAGTACCCAAAGGGGACTGCAGGAAAGACGGGGAGGGACTTTTTACAAGGGCATGTAGTGATAGGACAAGGGGTGATGTGATGGCTTTAGATGTGAGGAAGAAATTCTTCACCGTCAGGGTGGTGAGGCACTGGCCCAGGTTGCCCAGAGAGGCTGTGGATGCCCTGTCCCTGGCAGTGTTCAAGGCCAGGCTGGACGAGGCTTTTAGCAACCTGCTCTAGTGGAAGGGGGTGGCG
>NW_010433345.1:27781-32464 GCF_000710305.1 Buceros rhinoceros silvestris | reverse complement strand
TTCTCCGTCAGGGTGGTGAGGCACTGGCCCAGGTTTTCCAGAGAGGCTGTGGATGCCCCGTCCCTGGCAGTGTTCGAGGCCAGGCTGGACGAGGCTTTGAGCAACCTGCTCTAGTGGAAGGTGTCGCTGCCTGTTGCAGAGGGGTTGGAACTAGATGACCTTTAAGTTTCCTTCCAACCCAAACCTGTGATTCTAGGACTCTCAATTTCCTCTAACTAGTTCCCTGCCAAAGATGAACCTGTTGCCAAACAGGGTTTGTTGCCCCGATTTGCCCATCACACATTCACCAGAAAGTCTCCCACTACCAAGAGATGCTGCTGCATCCCCGCAAACACGTATTTTTCCCTCTAGCCTTTTTGGCTGAAGCTCTCTGCCAACAGACACCCCTCAAGGGACACACATCGACCTCTCAAGCAGCCACCACTTGCCAAATTTCATGCCCAGGAAGAGGAGGTGTTGCTGTGGGTGTGCCAGCATCTCCAGGTGGGAGCAGCACCCAGCCAAAATCAGCTGCGAAACAGGGTTACCCTTGGGCTGCGCTGGGAGATGCCTTCCCTCTGCACCTCCTGCTGTCGTACAAGATTGCTATTTGTGAGAAATACAAACCCGCTCTCCCTTCTCTGCAGCCAAAAAGGTCATATCAAGTAAGCGGTGAGATTTCCAGCTTGAACAGACTGTTCGGGGGTTGTTTGCAGTCATTTTTTTTTTTTTTACATCTCAAGAACTGGCGCAGCAGAGACTGTACATTTAGTCCTTGTCTCACATGGAACGAAAGGAAGAAAATTGCAGTTGGTGCCCAGTCCATCTAAAGCATCTCCCGCCTGACTTCCAGATCGTTCTCCTGCCCACTGCAAACTCTCACCTCGTCTCTTCCCGTCTCGCCCTTGGTGCCGGGGCTGGCAGTGCCGTCCATCCATCTGCGCATCCCCGCAGGATGATGGCTCCTTCGAGACGTGCCGACAGCAGCCGTGACAAGAAGCCAAAAGCATCGCTGCCTTTGGGAGCCGGCACAGCAAAATTTATGTGAAAATGAGACCTAAAAACATTGGTGCTAATGGAGAGGTTGTATAGCACAAATAAAAAGACGATCCAAGTGATGTGCAGTAAAACAGCAGCATCCATCAGTTCGGAGATGTTTGCTTGCAAAGTGGAGGCTCTGGCTATTAGTTTTGTGACCATTATGAAAGGGAAAGGGGAAATTACCACACTTTTTCAGCCTAGCTTTCTCCCATTTCCCTTGTGCAACCCATCCGTCTCTGCACAAAAAGGTGTAAAAGGAGAAAGAAGGATGAACCAGGCAACTAAAACATAAGCCAAGTCCGTTTATCTAAGAAACATTTACATTTTAGGAAAGGAAACTAAATCCATCCCGAAACAAACAGCAGTTTTTAGCTGCCACTCGTCTCTCCATCCCTGTTGCAGCTCAGTAAATAACACACTGCAGCCCGTTTTCACCCATCATGAACCCAAATACCAGTCAGGCGACACCCCTTAGAAACCCCCAGCTAAGCTCTGCTGGTCCTTGACACAGTGCTTGCCATTGAGAAAAAGGTTTTCTCGGAAAATTGAGTTAGGAAAGACAGAAAAGCCAGCAAGGCAGCGCCTCACACCCATGTGGGAGCAGCAGCGCTGGGGAGCGCAGCTCTGAATTCGCACTGCCGGGGTGTACCAGCACTGGCTCCTCCGCAGAGATGCTGTCCCAAGAGGGCATTCTGCTGGTCCTTGACACAGTGCTTGCCATTGAGAAAAAGGTTTTCTCGGAAAATTGAGTTAGGAAAGACAGAAAAGCCAGCAAGGCAGCGCCTCACACCCATGTGGGAGCAGCAGCGCTGGGGAGCGCAGCTCTGAATTCGCACTGCCGGGGTGTACCAGCACTGGCTCCTCCGCAGAGATGCTGTCCCAAGAGGGCATTGTACCGGGATGCTGGGGGGGCTGGTGGCTGAAGCATGGCCTTGGGACACCTCTCCCCATGCCCCAGACCGAGACGAAGCCCCACTCTCAACCATCACCAACAGGGCACCCGTCCTGGAGGCATTTGCTCTTGGCCAGGGCCGTATTCAACACCCAGAAGCTGTCTGGAAAGACAAGCTTTTAATTGCATGTTGTTCTTCAGTTAAAAGCCACAACACCCAGCTGAGACAACCCAGTGCTGCAATCACACCCACTCCATGGTGTACGTAACACAATGTAAATGTCTTTAGCGTGAAAATCATCAGCATCTCGCAGGGGCTGTGGGCTCTCCACCCAGAAATACGAGGCAACCATCACATACATTTTCCAGGCAATTCACCTAGAAAAGCCTCTTTGCCTGACGTTTGCCACCGCAGCGTGAATTCTTTCCATTCTGCCAGTGTATAATTGGGACAGAAACCGAAGCGTTTGATACGTTGACTCTTGCAGGAGGATCTCCAATAGCCGTTTGTAGCTGACGAGATAAAGCGAAGATAAAAATCCCGGCACTCAGCAAGGCGAGGAGCACCTCGCTGTACGCTGCTCTTTTTAGCTATCCAGACGAGCACGAGGATTCGGAGGCAGAGCCTGGGGACGGGCCCGCTCGTCTGCCAGGGAGTGACTGATATGGATGGAGGAGAGAAAGCCAAAGCCCCACCTGGCTGCAGGGACGCAGCGCCCGGGCCGTGACTAACAGCAGAGAGCATCTTCTAGGAACATACCTCTCATTTAAATTGAACCCTCTTTTCTGCTCGCTCACAGTCACGCATCCTTTGGCAACCTGAGCTGACGCGACCACTTTATGAATTACTTTCTTACTCCACATGTAAACTAGACCCAAATAACCACTGTTGTCCTTCCCCAAGAAGGCTGCTGTTGCTTGTCCCACACTCTTGCTCACCCCTGAGCCGGCTGTGATGATCCTCATGGGTCTCTTCCAACCCAAGATGTTCTCTGATTCTATTAGAGTTCAGGTCCTGGAGCCATTTTTGGGGTCCAGAGGAGTTGTCACTGCCTGAAGCCCTGTCTCCCACTCAGCTTTCTCGCGTCCAGGCTTTGCTACCCCCACAGACAACCCAGTAACGCCCCCCGGTACTGATGTACCTGGAAATAACCTCCCAATGGACAGAGCAGGGAAAATTTAATCAAGTTTTTTGTCTGAAGTTTTCATAACTAAAAGGCCTCAGAACAAGAATAAAAGCTTCTTTTCAGGCAATATAAATGTTTGAAGAGGAATTTAATCAAAACCAGCGCAACCTTGAGGGGGCGGAAAGGGATTGTACAAAGTTGGTGTGCTGCTGCATTTTGGTGGACCTTAGATCCTCTGTCCCAGGCCACCCAGGACAAGGCTCACTTGTCCATCAGGACAGCGTCTCCCCGACTGTCTTGCCCCTCCTGTCCCACAATGATCCTGATTTGGCAAGAGATAAGCGACCAAAGCCCAGTCTCTCCTGGGAAGCCCATAGGGGACCAGGGCTGGTCCCTTATGGGGGAACCCATAGCTGGTCCCACAGAGGACCCCGCTCTGCAGGGCTGCTGAGCCTCACCAGCCCCTCACCTTCCCAGACCAGAACCTCGTGCTGCTTCAAAGCCCCAGTTCAGCAGATGAAAGGGGGGAGCTGTCCCTGTGCCTACAGGGACCCCGCACCTTTTTATCCACCAGGATAAAAGAGGATGCTTCAGGCCTCTCTTCCTCTTCAGCGGGTGAGCCATGCTCGCATCACCCCATCCTGCTGGAGAGAAAAGCTCTCCCAAAACCCTGTATCAAAAACCTGCCTGGAATATATGTATTTTACTTTTTTTTCCCCCTTCTAATAATAAAACATTTAGTTCTAGGTCACTAAGCAGAGGAGATGGAAGAGGAGAGGAAGAGCTGCTCTGATCTCTTTTGCAGCTTTTTATAGAGAAATGTTCTGCTTAACTGCCTCTCTGAAGAAAAAAAACCTGTCCATGGTATAAATGGGGACTGGCCATCAGCCAAGGCTGCCCGGCTTTAACCTGCCGGTGTTACCAGCTTCGGGATCTCGCTGGTGACCAAAGGTAAGTAGCAATTTAAAGGAATTGTGTAAAAGCCCATTTTCCCTGGCTGGAAGAGCCAGATATTCACCAGAGAGCTGATCCAGCCCCAAAAGCATCATCTGCAGCAGACCCTGAGCAAGGAGATGGAGAGGAAGGGCCCCAGACCAGCTCCAGCTGGGACAAGTGGGGCATCACCTGGAGCAGGATCCTCCGCTCCCAAAGCACCATGAAGACAACACAAGACACAGCTCTGCCCTTTTCTTTCCCTGTCCAGCAAACCATCGCAGCTCCTGGTGACTTGATGTGCCCCTTCCCACATTCATTATCCTCAGTCATTAAATAATCATTCCCCATCAGTCCCGCTCTCCATCACTTCGCTGGTTTTTATTCCCCTTGCCTAAATTTCCTCTGATTTGTTGGATATTCCTGGTAAGAAGGAATAACTCACGGATGGTTTCCTCCTCACCCTGAGTTCCAGCACATCGTGGGAGTCTGGGCAGGGGGTGAGGCATCAGTAAAGCAGATAGGGAAGAGGATGACACAGAGATTTGGGCAGCAGAGGGTGATGTGAAGTGCTGGACCCAAAAGGCTCACACCCAAAACCCCACCAGGGACCATGACAGCTATGGCCAAGTGCAACCTGCTGGTGAGACCCCAGAGAGCTGACCCAGCTCTGTGACCCAGCAAACCTCCTCCGAGAGCACCGGCCACAGC
>NW_010433345.1:17544-27611 GCF_000710305.1 Buceros rhinoceros silvestris | reverse complement strand
TGATGGAGAAATAAAGGGAAGGGGAGCACGGAGTAGCGCTGGGATTCGGCCGGATTAAACAGAAGACGGTTTTAAACTAGTGGAAGTTTATATGCTCCTGTAGCAATATCCTCTAAAGCTTTATGCATATTGATTTAGATAAAGAACAGTTTGCTTATTTTTTATTCTGCATTATGAACCAATAAGCGAGCGAAACCCAAGTCATTACTGAAAAGCAGGCGCTCACGTAAGCCTTACAGAAAATGTCTGTCTCATGGCTTCATAGCCATAACAAAAATGATTAATAATCTGCTGCAGACACTTATAATTGCAATAGCTTCCTCTTGTGAATTTAAATAGCTTTCTTGAATTACTGCCTTTGACATAATCAATAAAGCTGAGTTATTGCTTCATCGGGCGGTGCCGTACAGCGGGGGAAAGCAGAAACCTGGGGAGCCAAAATCCCTCCAAAAATTCAGAGCTGGGGGCTTGTCCCCCGCAGAGCTGGGCCACCAGAGCCGCAGAGCCCCTCCGGGCTCATTTATACCCCTGTACACAGACTTGACAGCGAGCTAGGGACAGAACGGGAACCCATCACAGCCCAGTAACAAGTATTTAATGACTACTTGTAAACCCGGGCAATATGTTCAACTCTTTTCCCATACCCTATAAAAGGGTCTTATTTAGCCTAAGCAAGCTCTGAAGTTAAATATGGGGTGTTAAGGCATGACAGGCTCTTGGGGGGACACAGAGAGAGTTTCTCAGCTGGGATTTCCATCCTCTCGACGTGGAAAACGGTGTGACCTTCATCTCAGGGTAACCCACATCAGCAGCACAGGGGTCCCCAAAGGGGACTCTTCACGACAACCAGCAGCAAGAAGAAACATTTTATTTTCTGATTTCAGATTAAAACCAGGAATTTATAGATTTTTTTCCTCTTCTACAGAAGAAAATAACAGTATTTCTTTCTAATCGGCAAAAAAACCCAAGAACTCATTTCAGGCTTTCAGAAAAGCACTTTGGTTTGGTAAAACCCTGCTCTAATTCACACAAACTTCATAAATTAAAGAGAAACACTCCAAAACCTTATATATATGCAAACTAAATAACTCAAAGGCTGAGCAGAAAGTCCCAAAGAGATGCTGCCCCGTGCACAGTCCCTCTCCGCTCGCCAATGTGACCATCACAGCATCTGCTTCCCCTCCTGTTCCTGTAAAGATGGCTTAGGATGGGCTTGAGCAACACCAAGAAGCTCCTCAAGCAGCCTGGTGAAGCTTTGGGGACAGATCCTGCTCTCTAACCCCATCCCATTCTGGTGGAAAGAAGCTTTAAAATGAGATTGTCTAAAAATAATCTCCCTGAGGTCAGCAGCGTCTTGGGGACCAAGCGGTCTTGCAGAAGAGAGAGGTTTCCAATTTTTAGGCCAAACTAAATGTTGACTTTTCATTAGTTTGGGGTTTTATTTCCTTTCAAGAGAGTTATCCCATTCCCTGACCGGGGATGGAAACAACCACCCTGGTGAGGGGCCAGTTTCAAATTTGGCTGCCCGCTGCAAACAGATAAGGCATTGACAAGATTTTTATAGTCAGATAAAATCTCTTCTTTTGTTTCTAAATTCATGCTTCTGATAGATTCCTTGAAGGGCAAAATATTTCTTTTTAATAAATGCTGGGCTATATTAGCATTAAACTAATATTTTCCATGAGACTCCTCTGCTAGATCTCCCCAGCGAGCAAAAACACCCTCAAAATTAGGAAAAAACTCCTCCTGAGGTTAAGGGCTTCCCATAACTCGCTTCAACTCTCTGCCCTAATAGAGATGGATGAGTCACTGGTGGGGCCACTCAGAGAAAACCACATTTTTCATTTTGAAAGCACCTTTTAACAGGAGCTCTCGAAGCGCTTGAAAAACCTTCAGCGCTGCTTCCCAGGCGTGGGTCAGGGAGGGACATTCCCCTGCAGGCAGAAGAGCAAGGCAAGCTGTCGCGTTTTGCTCAGCCCAGCCCAAAGCCAGCCCGATGCCACAGAAGCCTCATCGGTGCAGGACAGAAGCTCACGCTGTGCCCTAAAGTCAGCATCCTGGACCTGTCTTTACCTGGATACAGATGAAGACGTCCCCAGGCTTTGAAAAATGATAAATAAATAAATAAACCCGTTACCATTTTGCTCCATCTGTGCTCTCGGTACCGTGAGGGAGACAGGACGACAAATATTTCCAACAGGATCGTTTCGTTTAAAGAGATAAATGAGCAAAATCTTGTTAAGTTGAAGACTAGAGGCAAGTATAAAGAGGGATTTTCCTGTCTGGGAAGGATAAATTCCTTTTTCTTGACTAACCAAACCGTGCAGCATCTCCCCTCGTCACCTTAATTCCGCAGTCGCTCACTCCACGTGTTGGGCAAAGCCTCGCGCAGCAGGAGAGCACCTACCGCGCTCCCCGTAACATCTCCTCTGGGGGCGAAAAGGGGATTAACAGACGTAATCAAATCCCAGTTTTAGCAGAAACCTTTCTTTAATTTAATCAGCATCGCGGATATTACACTAGCGACGCGTTAAGCTAATTTATGGGGACACCGTCGCTAAAGAATTAAAAAGATTGAAAACCAGAGGCGACACTGGGGCGGTGGGATGGCTTGTGCAGATGGAGCCTCTGGGTTTGCCCAGCCCTGAGCCCAGGCAGTAAGTCCCGCAACGCACGTATGGGACATAAGCTAAATTTAGGAGCACCGTTTTGGGGAGAAGCTGGTTATTTCTCTTAGAGGGGGATTAAGCAGTAACATAAAGCTGGGGCATGAAACAGGCACCAGATACTCAATGCCCTCAGTGACACGCACACACACACACGGGGTTTGGGACCCAGCAGAGGTGGACGTGACCAGACCTCAAAGCTGCCAAATGAACTACCCCTACCACAGGCTTTGTTTGCTGAAGCAGACTGCCCGTGCCCCAGAGCAGCTCCCGCGTTCCTAGCTCAGCCTCAGAAAACCTCAGAAAAAAAATAAGCCTGTCGCAGCAGCGGCTGCCACCGAGGAGGCTCTGCGAGAACAGCAAGTGCTGGCAAGCAGAAGGCAATGTTCCCGCGTTAATGCTGGAGCGATAACATCTTCAAGGATAAAAATGAAGATAAAGCTCCCGTCCCCAGCCCAAATGATTGACGATGGCGAGGGAAGGCACAGGTTCTGGGGAAAGGGAGAAAAGCAACCCGAAAATGCCTGGAAATGGGAGATGCTCACTCAGATTGCTGTGCAGAGGAACATGGGGCGGCCTCCTGCCCCACATGGGGTCACCCTGGCCATGAGCCTGTGCTGCTTCTCACCCCACTTCATCCTGGCTTGTGTCCTCCCAGGGAGGGCTGCCTCTCACCGTGGCCTCTGGCACGCACGCCGCAGCCTCCCTCTCTTCCTTCCCCCACACCGTACCTTGCGGGACTGTGAATTTTTAGGTCATTTTCACAACAAACCAATGTAAAAAGTAGAGGGGGCAGCTCCTGCTCTCGGCTGCACAGAGGAAATCCCTGTCCATCTCTCAGGAGCTTTGTCTCACCCGTGCACAGGCGCTGGACTTGCTCCCGTCACCCCCTTTTAACTCTTGCTTCCCCAGCTCCTCATTCAGCTGCTCCAATCACCGCATTTCATGAATCTCTGAGAGGAGCAACAACAAAACCCACACCCCAAAAAAATCTATTTGTGCTGGAAAAGAACTTATGTAAAGGCTGCAGATATGGGGCTGAGTGCTGTGGAGCAGCAGAGGAGCAGCCAGCAGAGCTCTCGCTCTGGGGAAAGCCCTCCAGGTCCTTGCTGAGTGCTGGAAGGACCAGAGCAGGGACAACACCCACATCAGCCCCCGCAGCCCTGGTCTGGCCAGCACTGCATTGGGATGGAGCCCACAACGATGCTGAGCCCACGGAGCGCGTTAAAATGCCCCGAACTGGTTTAAGTGGTCCCAGCCTGGCTTTTAGCAGCGTGGTTTAAATAGGGAGCAATTTGCTCTCTGGGGGAGTTTTTGCTCTGAATTCCTAAGACAAACAACTGCCTTGGCATCCCCAGTTTACAGTGGAGCATCCCAGGGACATGAGGTACAGCTTGTTCCGAGCAAAGGGAAACCTTACAATGGGGAAAACCAAACAGGGCAGGGGGAAAGGCGGTGAGAAGAGCCAGCACGTTGGATTCAAGAGGATACCTCGGACCCCACGCTTTCCCCAAAAGGAGGCATCAGCTGAGGGTGAGGGAGGAAGGCAGGGGCTGAGTCCAGCCCTTGGCGATAGTTAAGGCGATGCCCCTGTCCTCCAGTTAGCGAGGGCTGGAAAAGCCCCAGCACAGCTCCAGACAGGAGGTCTGGAGGTTGACACGTTACATTTCCTCTTGCTGCTTCGCGTGCCTTCTGCCGTATCGCCATCATCTCTGCAACGTTCACATCGCTCAAGCTGTAACGCTCACGTGTGCCAAGCAGGAATATTTTAAGCAACCTTGGCACCTAGGTGCAATTGTACATGGAATTATGGATGGAGGAAATGTGTAGAAATGACGATACACGGAGTGCTCGGCAGAGCCCAGTGCCAAAACATTTAAGGGAATTACAAGCTGGCTGTAGGAACAGGCTTTCCGTAGCGTCGGAGTTATCCTCCAAAGGACGGGCAGGGATCTGACAGATGGGCACTCACGGAGGGCCAGGCAGCGCTGCCTGGTCAGCCCGTTCCCCGGGCACCCGGCCGTGTTTGGAAGAGCAGCCACGTAACCAGCCTGTCTCCATTTATTAACACGTATAAACACTTTCGTGCTGAAGTTTTTATGATTGCTTTAGCAGCAAAAATGGAAACGGGGCCTGAAGGTATGCAGGGCTTAACCATCTGCCTCGCGAGGTCCGGCTGTCGCTGTACGCCGCCGCTTCATGCCACCCGTACCCACAGTGATGCTTCGTGCCACCTGCACCCAGACCAAGGGCCACTGAGGGCTGGCACAGCTCCCTTCCAGCAAGGGCACCCAGAGGGCTCTTTGCTCTCACAAATACATCTGGAACTTGCTGAAAAACCTGCAAATATCCAAAGCCTAAAGAATTTTGTCTTTGGCTTCTTGGGAGGTGGCTGGTCTGGGGCACTGACCTGTTGGGTCCCTCCGGCTCAGCCCAGATGCAAAGCCCAGGGGAGTTCAGGGGATATCTAAGGAAGCAAGTTGGGGGCGAGGGTTGCTTTGTGGTTTTAAACCTCCAGTGATGTGATCCAAAGACCTTTTCCAAAGCTTGGCCCTGTGTCACAGACCCAGACTTGGTATTTCCAAGACCCAGATGGTGCTTGCCCAGAGAGGGGCCATGGAAGAGCACCCAGGGTGCCGCAGAGCCCCGCTCACGTGGCCAGGCACGGGACCAGGCATCGTGTCCTGCCTTCCCACAGCACAGAAAGGGAGGAAAGGAGAAGCAGCATCTGCCTGGTGACTGCCATCTCCCATGGACACATCTACTGCAACGGGAGCGATTGCCCCAGCAAACGCCCCCAGAGCTCAGGCCACAGGTTTAAAGGAGTACACCTAAAGACAGCATCTAGTAAATTAGTCTTGACAAGAACCAGTTTCTCTCTTTCTTGGCTCTTGCCCTGAACTTGTGGGGAGGTTGTAGATATCACCTGCTATATTAAGCATGATATGCAGCTTAATGGCCAAAAAATGCAGATCTGGCCTTCTGCCTCCTCTCCCACCCTGCTTCCAGCTCTTAAATAATTTGCTCCCTTTTATGTTTTTATGTGAACAGGTTTCCAGGTATGGCAGAAATCCACAGCCAGCAGTTGTGGAAAGAAAAGGAGAAGGAGACAGAGAGACACAGACAAGTTCTCTAAACGCAGGAAAGCTTGTTTGCAATTCAAGATAAACAGGCACCATACAAATACAGTCCGACAAAGAATCCCTGCCTTCCCGCAGCCTCGGGACCTGCAAGGACACGCTCAGAGCCAGCCCCTGACATCTCAAACCCACGCCAGCGTTGGGGAGAACATTAGCCCTCCGACTTCTGCAGAAACACAGCCCTCCTATGATATATCAGAAATTGGGAGCCCAAAACAAAGGCACGAAAAGCCCTTTGACTGCTGTAGAGGAGGAGGATTCAGCCTCTGGCAGCAAGGAGGAGCCTGAGAGACAAATTACTTAACCAGCAGCCGGAGGTGCCGGGAGACTGGTGGGACTGCCGTCCATCTCCCCCCGCACCCAGCAGCTTCAGGCTGACAAGAGCTTAATTGCAGCGGGGGGCAGGGAGGGGCCCTCCCCGCTGACAGCTAAGCTGCACATCCCTGGAGGCGTCCTCCTGGGCGAACACGTCGGTTATTTAATCATCTGCCAGAGCCAGCCAGACACGTTCCCAGGCCCACGGAACACCTCCTCACAGAGGGAAGAGAAAGCAACAGCTTTTCCTCTCCTGTGCAGCAGTGGGCTCACACCAAAGACCCTCGCCCATGCCACACGCTGCATTTTTCTCCTGCAGGGGATCACTGCATCCCCACTTTTCATCGCTGCACCGCGGTGTTTTTAACAGGAGATAAGCCAAGAGCATCGTGCCGTGGCCCATCAGGCGGTCAGCCACCCCGGGGTGTCCTCCGAGATGCCAGCCCAGCCTCGCTCTCACTAGCGCTGGGCATCCCTCTGCAGCAAAGGAAAGGGAGTCTCAGGAATTCTTCTGTGTGAGGAGCATGAGTGAGTTAACCAGGGGAAGGAAAGGACTGCAGGTAAACCCTAATGATCTAAATGTATCCTATAATTAACAGCTAACATCCAGCCTCGCTCTCACCAGCGATGGGCATCCCTCTGCAGCAAAGGAAAGGGAGTCTCAGGAATTCTTCTGTGTGAGGAGCATGAGTGAGTTAACCAGGGGAAGGAAAGGACTGCAGGTAAACCCTAATGATCTAAATGTATCCTATAATTAACAGCTAACATGCAGGGAAGGCAGCCCTCGGATGGAGTCGTTGCTACCAAGGAGAAACGTGGTCGTTTATATTCCATGTGGGTCCAGGAGCAGGCGAGGGAGCTCCCACGCGCACCGCAAGCACTCGCCTGTGTAAATAATGGCTCCCTCCAATGAGGGAAGGAACACACAGCAAACAAAATTTGGTGTGGTTGCTCAAGTATCTTATGTTTAAATAATATGAGCTAAGTGATGCATTTCTGCTCCGGCACTAATCACTGCCAGGATCCCGCAGCTCCGTTAGGGAAATTGCCTCCCTCAATCATTTAGGACCATCTACAGCTTCTCTGGACCCAGGGCTGTTCGTTATCAGCCTCGGTGCTCTTACTTACGCGTGGGGTTTGGAGGAGAAAATCAAGAGTGGGGATTGAATAGCCCACACATGACTGGCAAGCAGCCTGACAGCTCCAGGAGGCTTTCAGCATCCCCCTGCCACGGTGCCCGGAGTGAGGTCTGGAAGAGGTGCCATCCCCCACCTTCTGCCCATCTAACACGTTTCATCCAAGCCCGCAACACAGCCCCAGACCTTGGCCATGCCGGGAAAACACTGCGGTGACCTGTCACTGGGGGTGGAGAGGGCTGCCCAGAGGAGACATAAAAACCAGAGCGGCTGAAAGCAATTTCTAGCGAGTGCAGCAAGTGTCTTTTCCGCTGCAAGCATACTCAGGGCTTTCACTGCCAACCTAAACATTATTCTAACTGCGAAACCGAGACCATAATACATGTCACGGTTGGAGACTAGGAGGTTTTTATAACCAAATCTGGAAAACAACAGTCACACACTTATTTTTAATACATCACAGCTTTTCCCTAACCAGGTAAGAGGAGGAAGTCCTCCCTCTGGGGCCTTGTGAGCTGCCTGGAGATGGTGGATCCCGGAGCAAACCAGCCGAGGGGTAGAGAGGACACACAACCATCACGCTGCTATTAAGGCTGGTGTACTTCTCCAACAGCTAAAATTGCAAGTAAGCATTAAATATCTTATTGAGACTACGAGCACATACAATTTGTGGTCATTAAATGCATTTCCTTTATGTTTCCCTGAGGCTAGAACAAACCTTACTTTCAGATCATTTGCAAGAAAACCCTCCAAAGATTATCATTTACCTGCTGCCAACGCCATAAATCTTTAAAATTAGTTAGTTGACTGTTTGCTAATGACCATAAATGTATTCACTAATACAGCTACTTTTTAATTAGCTCTCAAGAAGAGATTTGAGCGGAGAGGGGCGCTCAGATTTTTTAATGGAAGTCAATATTATCCCAAGATACCCGAGACAGAACAAGTCAAAGCGCGCAGCCTCCTTGTCCTCCAAGCCCAGCAGTTTGGGGTTAATAGCCCCATCCAGGCTCGGAAATCTGGACCCAGGCTTGTTTCACTGCCCAGCAAACAATTAATTGTGGAACATGTGGGGTATTGCCGCTGTCTGGAGGGAGGTGGGAATACAAACAGCTGCTTGGTCCAGAATCACCCGGGTACCAGCACGGGAGAGGCGGAGGGACCGGCGGGGTTTCCCTGAGCTCTACGTCCCCCTGCATCCCTGCAGCATCCCCACCACAAAGCCGTTTGCTTCAGAGCTGGCTCCACACGGCTACGCTCGCCTCCTGCGCAGGGCAACAGTTCTGCCTGAATTCCCACATTTATTCGTAATTACCTCGTGAAGAAGTCAGATGTATTGACCACGTTCGATACATAATTCATGCACCAGGAGAGGCAATTTCCAAAAGTTCACCTTGTTGGATCCTTCCAGGGGAAGGAAAAGCGGGTTTTTTTTCCTGGGCATCAGCAATAGCGTGCCGTTAGCAGAGACAGATCCCTGCACGCTTTAGAGGGGCAGCGGATTTCCAGTCGTTGTCGTGAAACGCGGGGGCTGCAAATATTAGCGCTCAGAGGCATTTTGCAAGGCAGACATTTTAATTTAAATCGATGAGTTATTGATTCATTTTTCATGCTGGAAGGAGAGAGCGCAGTGTGTATTTCTGCCACTCGATCTGTACTTCTGATGACCTCAGGCATACAGTATAAACCTGATGTAAAATATTTCCTTTCCTAATAGGGAGCTTTTATGGCCTTGGACCTGAGTGAGCAGAAAGTCATCTGGGAAAGGATGCCTGAGTAGGAAACCGTGGTGAGGAAGGTAATTAATGTTCAGCACATACTCTCAAATTAGCCGATCCCTGAATAGGAAGGAAATGAATCACAAGCTGAACTTTTATATAGCCTCGGGGTCTTCTCAGACACTTACAAAATTTCCTGGTGTACAGGAGCTGATAAAGGGCTCGGCTCCCCACGCCTGCGGGCTTGGGGAAGAGCAGCGGAACGAAGGCAAGGGGGAGGGACCCGTCGCCTCTCTGGAAGCCACCCAGTGCCCACAGTTTGCTTTTGGAAATCAGGAAGCTGGAGGGGATTTTTAGGAGAGCATCTGCATTAGGAAGCTCGGGAGACAGAGGCAAAACTGTCATTTGAGCACAACTCTTGTCAGCACAATCCTTCTGCAATCAAAAAAACCCAAACCTGCCACAGCATCCTTCCTCCACACTGGCTGCTGGGAACCAACCTCTTACCCAGAGAGAGCATCGCTTGCACTGCAGGCAGGTCCCCCACCGCGTCCAGCTGCAGCAGGCAGGACAGGGAGCCAGTGCCTTTCCCTGGCTGTGCAGAGAGAGAGATGGCTGAAAATACAACCTGAAAATACAACCTCAGCCTGAGACCTGAGAGGACGTGTGAGCAACCAGTCCAGTACTGATGTGTGCCGGATGAGGTACCTGAGCACTCCTGGGATACCTGGTTAGGAGGTACCCACCCTGCATCGCCCCTTCACTGAGCTGGGGCCAGGGCCTGTGTGCAAGGTCCCTAAGGAACAGCAAGGAACAGCCCAGGGACCTCATCAGGGCACCAAAACCCAAGTAGAGAGAGGACACGGGGCAAGAGAGAGAGTGGAGACATAGCCATGTCTCCTGCACTGCCCGCAGCAGGAGCACCGTCCGGCTCTCACGGGAAAAAACAAACCCTTCTCCAGCCATTTTGCCCTTTCCTGGGATGTTTGTCCAGCAACGGCTCCTTTGTCTCCTCTAAATTCACCCTCTTTGACCCTAGAGCCATCATCCAATGGTGGCAACATCGCAGTGACTTCCACAGCCACCCCTGCC
>NW_010433345.1:16465-17471 GCF_000710305.1 Buceros rhinoceros silvestris | reverse complement strand
ATGGGGGGCAACACCGCAGGCTTTCCCCCACCCCCCCCTGCCATGTCATGGGGGATGAGGATGTCCAGCCAAAAAAGGCGATGATGACCACTGCACCAAAGAACTTGCTTGACTGCACCCTTCCCCAGAAATCAGGAATTTCGATCAAAAGAACAGACGTTCAACCCAGCTGTGGAACAGGCTCTGACGGGAAGGGATTTTCCACAGTTTTCCGTGAGATACCAGCAGGTCTTTGCCCAGTCTGCGTAATTACGTCCTTTGAAGTCTGGCTCATAAAACAGCAACAACAACAAAATCACTTTCATGTCTCTAATAAAGCAGAACTATAAAACCATGAACCAGCTTCCAAGAAAAGCTGCCCTGTGCGAGTCGTGGCGCCAGCCAGAGTTTTAACCGGTGGCATGGCTGCTGCCGAGGAGGCCGGGAGGAGCTGAAGGAAGTGGTGGCCAAGGCAAGCATGAGGAGAGGGGCTGTGCTAGGGCAGCATGTCCCATCCCCACAAGGTACACGACACAGCCCCAGACTTGGCCTTGCTGCAGTCGGTGTCACGTGCATTGGACGCTGCATCTTGGCCAAGCCCACGGGCAGAGGGAAACCGTAGCACTGCCAAGGTGCAATGGAGCTGCAGAGATACTGGACACCTTAAGGGAAGATGCTGTTTAGAGAGTCAGGGATAAAACCAGAATTTGAGATGAGTGGTCAGCGTGGTCCTTGTGGGTGTTACCAGCATCCCCCAGAGCATCCCACACATGGGGGTGCCCATGGCCAGAGTGGTGCACCCCAGTGTGGCACCCAGCTCCCTCTGCCAGCTTCACCCTGCTTGCATCAAGCTTGGGACTGCTCAGCAGGAGCAGGCACCCAGCTCACTGCAGATCTGCTTTGGTCATCACATACACACGAAGAAATTTTTGTATTGCCCCTTTTGAGAAATACTGTGGTTTAGCCCCAAGATGTGCAAGCCAACTGCCTCCTCCTGGGCTTGTACTTCAGCCCACGCGGTGCTCCA
>NW_010433345.1:11675-16363 GCF_000710305.1 Buceros rhinoceros silvestris | reverse complement strand
CTGAACACCAGCAGGAGCTGGGGAACATCAGGATGAACCTTTTTCTCTGCACTGGAGGGGCAGCCTGTGGGGACAGGTTTGCTTCTCCCTGGGTGCCATGCAACATCTCAGCACTCATCTGCAAGAGCAAGTTGTCACCACCATGATGAGCAATGCAAGAGACTTCTGTTCCCGAGGGCGCAGCAATCCAGTGCCAGCCCCCTTGCACCATCCCATGGTGTTCTTTATTCACCCAAAATCCTTCCTCCATAGAGAGGAACAAAGTTCTGGGGAAACATTTCCCCCAGCGGCCTGATGAGGGATGCCGATGGGAAGGTGCAGAGCTGAAAAAGTCCCTGTGCAACATCTTCTGCAGGAGCGCGGCTGTCGGAGGGGGCGGCACTGGGGCAGCCTCGGCTGGTTGGTGATCAAGGCTTTTCGGTGAGGGAGACGCCGCATCAAGGGCAGGTTTTCTACCCAGCACTGCAGCAGAGCACCAAACAGACGCCGAGAGAGATCTTTGCAGGTGAAGGGAAGAGCTACCTAACATAATCTGGAAAATTATTCGGGGGATGTTTGTAGAAGAAACCCTTCTGGTAATATTAAATGATAAATTATGTGCCAATAACTTCCCCAGCACCAGTCAGAAGACATCTCAGAGACGAACAGGAGATGGGCCAGTCCTGACAGTGACAAATTGGAAGTGCCGGCAGACACACCGCCCTTCCCAACGAGACGGTGAGGAAATGCCATGTGTCAGCATTTACAAATTAAACCTGCAAGCGACTGCCGCAGCCCTGCCAGACACAGCCGCCCGCTTCGGAAAATAAATTCCTCTGAGTCACTCTGGTTCAGAGGCGGCTCTCTCGAAATTAGGCTGACTACGGGCTCGTTTGCCGAGGGAAATGCAAAAGCCACATTAGGCACGCACCAGTGTCCCCAGCTGGCAACAGGGCTCTGCTTTTAACCCCTCGCTTTCCTCTCCACGTAGCTTCCCGAGGGGCATGCTGTGGACATTGTGTTTTGACCGAGACCCCGGCTTTGAAGAGGGGTTTGATGCTAAAGGACATTAAGAGATTTAACGCTGGAAAAGAGATTGAAACTTCAAGCCCCAAGCTCAGACCATTGCTCCTGTGTAAAGACAACCAAGGGCACCCCCAGGTCCCCTTCCTGCCAAGGGCACTCCTCAGTGCAGGCTCACTGTGGGAAACTTCAGGATTATGATTAGACAAGGGGAAACAAGAAAGGAAGATCTGAGCATTGCCTCTGTCAAGGGACAAAGGCTGCTCCAAACGCACCTGCACTTGCCAGCAGAGCAGAAGGACCCTTGGCAAACCTGCAGAGTGCTCCAGAAGCAGAGTTACCTCGCCAGAACACAGATTCTGGAGCAAACAATAGCTCTTTGTATTGCTAAAACACACCAGATGGCTGATGTCGTGAGGATCCAAGTTTAAGAGATGCACTAGGTTGCTGTAGGGGAGGAGCAGGGGCGAGGAACAGAGCAGTGCAACCTCTGGCTCAGCCAACACTCGGGGTGTGGGGCCATAAAAAGAAAGGGCTGCAGAGATAACGCGGTGTAAAATTCATCCCTGGCTCACGGAGCACCCTTGCAGGCAAGCTCCTGCTCCGCCAAGACCTACAAATGTGTTCAAAGCTGGTGAACACGGTCTACAAAGAGATCCGGGGAAGAAGCAGAGCCTGGAGGAGAGCTGATTTACCAGACTCCGCAGGGATATACGCCTCTTATGTGGCACAAAAGCAGAACGTAGATGTGGGAGAAGTAAATAACAACGGAGAAAAAAGAGCAAAGGCTCATCCCTAAGCGTGCTACAGAGAAAAGCCTCTCCTGGAGAAGTGCCCTGTGTGTGCTACCCCCTACAACGCTTCCAGCGCAAGGAGGTTATGCCAAAGATAGCAGACCGAAGGGGGGAAGCACCCAGGAGTGAGTCAGAGGAAGAGATTTTGCCTATAGATGGTAGAAGTGCGACACAGAGCGTGTGAGATGCAAAGGGGGCAGGTGGGGGGTGGAAACGGCCACCAGCTGAAATGACACACCAAGAGATGCAACAAGCTAGGATAAGGCAGCTGCAAAGCAGGGCGAGCGTGGGACCTGGCCTCAGGATCTCCGCATTATGCAAGGCAAGACAGTAAAACTACAGCAGCCCAGCCAAAAAACTTGCATTCTGCAGTGCTGCTGTCATCGTCCCAGCGGGCACCATAAACTGCGGAACAGCAGAGGAAAGATACAGCAGATATTTTGAGTAGTGGAAAACCAACAATAATGCCAGTTATAACCAAGTGAATTAATAAATCAAAAGAGCCCAAAGCTGAAGTGAGTGGCTCCTACAAAGGAAAAACCAAAATCTGTGCCCAGAGCTGCTGAGACCAAGGGAAATCTTCACTGGCGTTACCAGGGCATCACTGGACGGGCTGGAGCATCGTCTGAGCACAAGGAACACTTTGTGCTGGAAAGTGTGAAGCCATGGGACCAGCCCTGAAGGACGTGGGGCTGCACCCTCTGACAGCTGGGACTGAAAGGGACGGGGGATGCAGAGGAGGAGAGGACCAGGCACAGCCTGAGGGTGCAGGGGAGGAGGGGACAGGCACACCCAGGCTGTGCTCGGTGAGGACAAACACGGCCACAGAACAGAAACACGGTTTTCACCCTAAAAACACTATCAGAGGTGCTGCCAAATGCTATCTATGAACCTCCCTGGGCAGGTGGGTGCCCAGGTGAGGGAAAGGGGCTGCTCGGGGCGGTGGCTGCTGCACCACAGCGGGACGGTGGGTTGGGGAGCTCTGCATCCACTGCACAGCATGCGAGTGTCCCCAGCCGCGGCGTTTGGAGGGCGGCCAGTGTGAGGCTGCGTTTCCACTCTCTCATACCTGGCACCAGAGCAGCCTGCAAAGAGTTTAACGCTTCCCTCAGCCACCCAAAAGCGCTGCGGGTTCGCACCCTCGCAGCCCCAAGACAGTTGTGCCCCTGTCCCTCACGAGCACAACCCAAGTCGTTCTCGCCAACCACACCGTGGCTCCCCATCAGCTGGTGCCGTTTGTCCCGGCAGCCTGGCTGTGCTCCATGCCCCACAGCGTGGGCAGGATGGCGGCAGGGAGCTGGCAGCGCTGAGGGTGCCACGCCGCTAGGCGACGCGGGGGTCGTCACGGGGCAACACAACAAGTCTCCTGCAAAGCCCTGATTTCCGCCCGTGCCCCCATTTCTACCCCCAGATCAGACACGCTACAGCTTTTGCTCAGCTGATCTCTCAGGACAGAGGGGAAAAAACTTCTGGTGATTTATTTCTTGACCCAAAGCTATCCTGTTTGGTGAAGGTCTCCATGCCAAGTCCTAGCTTAAAAAAAAAAATAAGAAAATCACATTCATTAGTCAGCGCACTTGGCTGGGTCTGTAATAAGGATGTAATAAACTTTCCATATGTCTCTGATAAACTGGATGACTTAAGTTATGAGCAGAAAAAGGCATCAATTTTTAAAATGTCAAAAATTGCCATGTAACTGGGGCCAAGCACTTGTTCTTAACGAGAGGGTGGGAGGAGTCGGGTCCAAGTTTAGAGTCAACGAGCCAGAGGAGGACATGCCAGCTCACTGCCTGCGGCTCCTTTTAAAGCCCCTGTTTCAACCAGCGAAGTCCGTGGTGAGCGCGTTCCTCTGGCACTGACAGCTGCCCGCCCCTGCTGCCAAACCAGCACCGTCCCAGTCCTACCGCAGATGGGAGGAGCTGGTCACCCCAGCAGCCCCAGGATGGCCAGGGGCAGGGGGGTGCCCCAGGCATGGCCACCCCTTTGCTGCAGGCACGGAGGTGAGGTCTGACCGAGGCTCTGCGTTTCCAGGCGTGGGGCTCTACCCTTTGCCCTCCAGTCCCAGGTAACTGATGCATTCGCATCCACGTGCCCTGGTGAAGGAAGAAGATAAACCTTTCAGGTTGACACATGCCCAAGGCTCTACCCTGAGCCGACCTTTGATGAAACCCTGTGTTTTAGTGTGTACCAAGCTAGCTACACTCCTCTGGAAAAGAGCTCTTGAGAAGAGCTGACACCCTCGGGTATGCCCCAAACTTACTCCAGCGGTCATGCCATGGTGGGAGACCTTCACCTGCCAGATCCCTGATGCCGAGCCCTGTGAATGAGCTGTTCAGGGGGAGTGGGCAACCCCTCACCCTCGCCCCTGAGCAACGGGCACCATGCATGGTGCCCACGGATGGTAGCACAAGGGATGCAGCAGAGATCAGATGTGGACTCAAGCCCTGTGGGGTGTCTCTGTCTGTCCAGGGTACAGAGACCTGTCCCCAGTCCCCACGCAAGCCGTGGGATGGCGGGAGCAGGATGAGAGCAGGCTGGGATGTATTTTGCCACCTTCCTTTGTTGCTGCTAGACACCAAGCTGGACCTCGCCCAGGGGTGAAGAGCACAAGGGATGCAGCAGAGATCAGATGTGGACTCAAGCCCTGTGGGGTGTCTCTGTCTGTCCAGGGTACAGAGACCTGTCCCCAGTCCCCACGCAAGCCGTGGGATGGCGGGAGCAGGATGAGAGCAGGCTGGGATGTATTTTGCCACCTTCCTTTGTTGCTGCTAGACACCAAGCTGGACCTCGCCCAGGGGTGAAGCTGAGCGCCCTTGACCTCCAAGAGTGATGGTCTTTCAGCACTTTGATTAGCAAGCAGTAGGCGAGAACAGCCTGCCTGGTGTTCAGCAG
>NW_010433345.1:2865-11588 GCF_000710305.1 Buceros rhinoceros silvestris | reverse complement strand
CAGCAGGAAATTGAACCGCACAAGCACCGCAGACGTATTCCTGCACAGCTCCCCTAGCAGCTCTGGGAAAGTTTCCAAATTCCTGCACCATTAACATTTAAGGAATCGTCTCTGAACTCTGGTAGTTCAACAGTGAGGAGAAACAAGACACTGTAAATGGATTTGTTCGGGGGAGGTCAGTTACTGAAGGGGTGGTTTAAATCAGGACTTGCTGTTTCCCACTGACAGCAAAGGTCTGGCTCAAAGCACTTCATCATTTTAAGTTTTCCTCCTTTTTTTTCTTTGACCACTATCAGGTAATGTCAATATCTTACGGTGGATCCTCCTGCAGCACACAGAGATGGGGGGTGGGGAGGACACAGAGCTTCTCAGGTTGAGGGGACTCAGAGCCCCTCAGGTGAAGGCTCCTGTTCGTACCCACCCTGAGGCCACGGTGGTGGACGCTGGCCCCTCTGCAGAGAGCTCACGGTCACATCCCAAATGTCCACGGTGGGTCAGGTCAGTGGCCATGTCAGTGCCGGAGGGAAGGGGGTGTGGGCAGCTGTGCTCGCGTCTGCATGCACACCCTGCCTCTCCTCCGCTCCCCCTTACCCCGCACCACAAGACGCCTTGCTGCTCTTGGCAGCAAGGAAGTGCTGTGATTTATTTCCCCGCACGCCTCAGCTCAACATCTTTATTGGTGTTTGCAGCAGGAACAGCCTTCGGTGCAGGAGGGGAGCTGCACATGCAGACCCTGACATGCCATTGCGTTTCTCCAGTGCCCAGACAGGGTGCTCCGGGGTCTTGGGACGCCCTTGAGCATCCCTCATTTGGAGGGAATAAATTTCTGGCTAAATCACCTTCCAGCTGCAGCTGCCAGGATAACAACGTGTGCAGGCGCTCGCTGTGCCTCAGGCTGGGGCCGGCAGCTCCAGGGCAAGGTTTTCTTCCGTGTTTTTTCAAGGGTGCCTAAATGCCCACCTTATATCTGAGCTCAGACGCAGTGCTCCCTCTCCAAGGGTGAGTAGACAGAGGTGGAAATTGTCCCTTTTCAAGAGTGAGAGCTCCTTGGCCTTAGAATTTAACACCAGTGCAGAAGATGTCTAGTTTCTTCCCTCCCCTCTTTTAGTTAACCTGCCCAGTGCTACACAAGCATTATTATAGTTATAAGCTCCTGCTTCACTGTCCTCATTCCCGGCTGCAGAACCAGTCCTCTGTCTCTGCTATCCTCTTGCAAAGCCGCCAAGCCCACGGATTTGGGTGTCTAAATCTAGAAATCTAATTTTTAATGTTTTTTTTTTTAAGCCAGACACACACAAAATGCACCTTTATTTGCAGCCAGCAGGTTCTGGCCCAGCTCTGTGCTGCATTTCGAGCCTCCCAGTGCCACAGCATGGTGTGAGCAGTGCACCCAGGCCACGAGAGCAAGTGAGGCAGCAGCACCCTTCTGGCTCCCAACCCGCAGCTCCCTGCCACGCGTGCCAGGCACGCCTGGCTTTGAAGACACCATCACCACGTGGCCCAGCTGCCCCTGAAGCAGCTGAGCTGGGGGGGCTCTCCCCCACTCCTCTCTGGGTCTTTTAAAAGCCCTTTACATCACTCTGTGCCTCTTGGTCTCTTTCTGCAATACTCTGAGCCGCTCTCACTCCTTTCCCGTGGTGTTCCCAGGGGTGATGCTCATGGGGCTGTCCTGGTGCAAGCTGCCGGGCAGCGCAACCCTGGAATGCCCCAAGCAATGCCACGGCAGAAAGCCAAAGCCTCAGGAAACATAGCGTGGTTTCTACAGCCTCTGCCCGTCCCTAGGGCCAGTGAGCAAGAGGCAAGAGCAAAAACCAGCCCAAAACGTGTCCCTGCCCCAGCTGGCCTGCCCTCCCCATGCAAAGCAGCACCGCAAGGGCAGTCCCCTGCAGAGGGAGGCTACAGAAACGGCTGAGAATTCACCAAACCCCAGTGAATCTGCATCTCGTTACAGCGAGGACAGAGAGCACATGAAAGCCGTGTGCAGGCGGTTTCAGACTCCAGCACTGACCTTCACCGCGCTGGCAGAGCCACTGCCTGAGCCCGGCTGCCTCTGCAGATCTCTGCTGCTGCTCCGGTGTCAAGGGCATTTCTTCTCCTGGCTGCCCAGCCAGCTCTGCGGACCACCCCCGGCAGGCAGATCCCTGCCAGACTCAGCTCCAGTGATCGGACCCACAGCTGGGAGCAGCTCCCCACCCTCTGCAGGGACACCAGGACCACCCAGAGCTTCCAAAGGCAGTGTCTGCACCCAAAAGCCCATGTGCACCCCAGTCCTTGTCCTGTCTCCAAGCTGCTGACAGCGTCTCGATGCAATGTACTGCAACAGAGGATTGATGGTCCGGGGAGAGGAGAGGACAAGTTAACGGAGCAGATCGCTCCTCCAGACACTGCTGGCCATCACAGGGCTTTGACCCTGTTTGGATCCTTCAGACCCAGGGATGATTTAAGAGTAACCCTATGTAATAAAGTCAAAGACAGCTGTAATTAGATCTTCCAGGACCACCCCGTGTATGAAATACTGTTAGTTATGCTGCAGCCTAATCACCCTGCCTCTCCCATGCAAGGCATGAGGCTGGGAAGGGCATATTGGCAGAGGGGACCTTCCCCCAGCAGGGACAGGGACTCATGAGAACCAAACATGCTCGTGCCATCAGGCAGCTTCTGTGCATAAGGTACCGGCGGCTGCCTCAGAAAAACAGATTTGCCATTTGGAGGCTGTATAAGGCACTTGTGTTCCTCTGCAGCCCAAATGTTTGCTGGGTGTGTAATTCTCTCCACCAACAAATCCAGGATTAAAAAAAAAAAAAATTAATACTGGAAGGGCTTTTGTACAGCCTTCTGGGACTCTGTTTCAAGTCTAATTGCCACTTACTCATCTTTAACTCCAGATGTCGACCTTGCACCTTCTCCCAGGGCAAACTGAGGCCGGACTCAGAGGCTGCTCCTCTCCCCAGCAGCGATCACGGCGGGTGCTGGGTCAGACAGCAGCAGTTTTCCCAACCCCCCGGCACGATGGAGCTGAGGCTGCCCCAGCCTCTGCCAAAGGACCTGGACTCATGGACACTCACCTCGGCTGCGCGGTGGGCGTTCATGCTCAGCAGCGTTCCAGAAACGCCTAAAGCCAACAGGGTGCTCTGCCCTGTGCAGAGAGCAGCCAGAGGGGCACAGCCAGCCCCCAACCCTCCAAAGCAGCGTGAAATCAGGCTGGGCATGGGAGCAGGCTCTGAGATTAGCCCTGGGTGGGTAATGAAGGAGCAGCCCTCCAGCAGCAAGGCTGCCCCAAAGTGCCCCCTGGCCAGCCGGGGCCAGCATGCACGCAGCACTGTGTGCCTGTAGACATAAAAATCACGCTTGCTGACCCACCGCCACACCTCGATTTACTGTTATGTATTTTGACAAGTCAAAATTCGCCCGGTCGATACCGCCGCGCTGAGAGCCCATCGCTCAGCCGCACCCCGGCTTGCAGGCACGATGATGCATTGGCATCAATCACCGGGCGCAGGAGGAATAAAAGCGCTGGAATATCGTTGTCCCAGGATTAATGCCTCTTGCTGTGAAAACAAACGTCCCGGACTCGCCTCAACACTCATTTTTGATAAATGCTTTGACTTCGCCTTGACACTCCTGTAGCAGCAGGAGACCATTATCCTGAGACAATGTTTTATTCTATTGACATTATCTCTTAATTATAACGTGAGTGATATCAACGAGAGCCCACCTATTCCTCAGGCGGAGTTTCTGCAGTTTCTCCTGTCAGACCACGTGGGAGAGATTTGACTACAGCGGTTCGATGATCTGCTCGGGTCCAGCCTGTAAAAGGCCGGTTGAGGAGGGGCAAGATCCTCGCTTGACCCACCTCCATCACAGCCAGAGAAGCTCCACCACTTCACACAAGCTCAAGGACAATATATTTTTATCCAGTAGCAAATGGGTTGGGCTTGCTTTCTTTTTTTTTTTAGATATCCAGAAGCAGGGAGCTTTTTACAAAGACAGAAAGGTCATTTGCATATTTTAAAATGAGATTTTTCACAAGATTCGAAAGGGCTTTGGCATTTACTGTACCTCAGAACATAGTTAGCATTCAGATAAAGTTTTTCGAAGGGATCATAAACCTTATGCTTCAGGATTTATGCCAGTTGCTAACTGCTGGCAGGACACCGAGGAGGTGAGGTATGCACTCACCTTCGCTATTTTGGGGTTAGATCCCCTCCCTGGAAGCACCCAGGAGCAGGCAGAGCCCGGACGCTGCCATGCACAGCTCTGAGCAGCCGGGGCTGGGCTGCCAGCAAGTCTGATGGACATTAATTGTTTGCAAAATTTTGCAAAACCATTTTGCACGCAGTGAATAAACAAGATGATGGGGAACCAAAGCGGTCTCTCATCCTTCAACCCCTGCTGCCAGCCGAGAGCATGGCAGAGCAGCACATCGCTGCTCTGGATGGAGGAAAACATCACAGAACAGCGTTTGGGATGTTTAAACTGAGCCAACTTAATTAACTTGCAAGAAAATATGGCACAGCATTTCGTACTGGAGTGAGCTTTGTCTACAGCAGGAAACAAAAGGGCCTGTCTGGGGGCCAGCTCAGGCTGCCACCAACGCCTCCCTCCCTCCCAGCAGCGCCGGCACGCAGGACGTAGGTGCCTGCACAGCGTGGCGGGAGGGCTGGCCTGGGAAAATCAGCTGGGACATGTTCCACTGAGCAGGATGGGAGGGAGATGATGGGGCTCATCATAACGTCTTCATTCCTACTCCACAGCCTCAAGCCAAGGCACCTTTGCTGGTGACAGGCAGCACTGCAAGTCCCCAGCATGCTGCAGGTCCCTACCAGCACAGGCAGGGTCGGGACCCCACAGCCCCCCATCACGAGGGAGCAGGCAAAGACATCCCTCAGGTAACCGGGAGCTCCAGCACTGACGGGGCAGTGGGGACCAAGTCCTGCCTCATCGTCACAGCAGCGCTCCCTGCTCTTGTATTCGAGCCATACCTCGTTCTCCATCAGCGGTTTGAATCCGGAGCGTGAAGCTCTCCATAGGGAGCATGTGTTGATTTGTTTCACAATTTCCATTAATTACCAGGTAAACGAGATCCCTGCGCACTCCTTGGGTACCTCGCCTCATCTGTTCAGGTTTTTGACAGCTGCTGGAGCAGTAAGTATGTTTTCATCACATGATGCCTGGCAGGGCATCCTCTCCCTCGCTCCGACCTCCAGAATCAGCCCATCTGCTTTATTTCAGCATTCCCCCCTTGGAACGCGATCTCAGCAGCTAAAAACAACGCTGGTGCAGGCAGGGGAGCTCTGAGCCCCCGAGGCTTCAATTAGCCGGGGAAAAGTGCCTCGGAACCTCGAGGCTGGCCACAGCTCTGGGGTGAACAGCAGCTGGTACGCTGAATTGGGGACCTGGCGAAGGGCTCGTGTCAGGTCAACCAGTGCACACGAGGCACCAAGCGAATCGATCGCTGACGGATTAAACTTTCTCTGCTGAAACCTTTCCTGGAAAGTCAATTAACAGCACCTAGTGCCCGCTCCGGCTGCTTTCATTTCCCAATTAAAGTCAGGCCACAGCTGAGCAATAGCGTCCTTTTGGGGGAGGCGATAAGAGGGCAATAATCTTTGATTTATTACAAGGGAGAGAGCCCGTAGCCGGGCTGCACGTGGGACTTGTGGAGCCGCACAAGGTCAGCGACTCAAAACCCTGTTGTGCAGCAAGGAGCCAGGGAGGCTGCAGAGGGCAGGGCTCCTTCTCCGGCCCAGGAGACTCCCAGCAAACCAAACCGGCGACTGCAGGAGGTCCTGGGGAGGGCAGGAGGGGTGAGCTTGGAGCACCCAGACCAAGGCACACGCAGGCACCTCAAACCATGCCCAAACTGCCTCCTCAGGGAGCTGCCCCTCCAGGCGAGCCCTCTGCTTGAGACCCATGTGGACCCCTCCCAGCAGGTGACGGACCCTCCCAGGCCAGATGCGCTCCCACCCCAGTGAGCCGCCTTTCCGATTTAGCAGGAACAGCTTCTTTCTGGGGCAGGGGGGCATTTGGGATCAGGCTGAGGGGTGGGACAGGCTCACGTACCCGCACGTTTACAGCGTGTGACATGCCCCAGTGATTTACAGGCACGCAGAGGGTCTGCAACCCCGTGCGGCTTTCAAGGATTACTTAGCACAGGATGAAGTCCATCAAATGCGAATGGGTGGATGGTATGTGAGTTCCTCCAGCCAGCCAGCGCTGCTAAACCCTCTGGTTTCTTTCACAGGGCTTTGAAATGGGGAAATGTAGCATCAGGTAATTTATTTGCTAGGGGCACTGGGAAGGGCAGGGGAATATTTATGAGGGAAAGAAAATCCACAAGGTATGTCTGTGGGGAGACAGGGCACCAGGTCACCAAGCACCATTTAAGCAGGGACAAGGGGATGTGATCTCTGCCTTCAGCACAGGCTGCTAGGAGAGGGGTCACCTCCTGGGGAGCCCATCCAGAGCCCCCCCAACCTTCCCCACCGGAGCATGGAAATTAATGCTGTGAGCAGAGCATCTTCTAGAGAAGGCAGGAGAGCAAACGTGGGGGCTGCTCAGCAGCACTCTGTGGGCAGACAGGGACTGCCCCCTGGCCTCTGCCTCCCTGTGGGGTCAGACAAGCTAGATGGTTATCGCTGGTGATGGTGAGAGCTCCCCACAGGGGATCTTCTCTACCCTCATCCAGGCTGCTCAGCACACCTGGACCCAGAGCAGCCCTGCCAGAGTCTCCCAAGCGAGGGGACTGAGTTACCATCACCAGGAGCTGTTATTTGCTATAACAGTGCTCAGAAAATCCTAATCACCATTTATTTTTGTTGGCAGCGAAGGCAGTTTTACTGCCTCTCGTGGCACTGGAAACATGGTGCTCACATGGGAGATAGCAAAGAGGAAGTGGCTCGGTGTCCTTAATTAGGGGCACTTGATGCAGATAAGAGGCATGCACTGTGAACCTGGCCAGCGTGGACCTCCAGCCCCCAGGGTTCCCATGGATCTGCTCTGCTCTGGTTTCCGCATGCATGGCCCCATGCCAGAGACTTACTTGGAAAAGCAGAGGAAGTCTGCAGCGAGCGGGGGAGAGGGTAATTCCTTGAAACGCTGTCTTTGGGGATGGGATGTGCAGTTGCTGGAAATTCCTTCCCTGGAAGCTCAGCTGCAGACCTCAGCTCCCTCCCCCCGATGGCTGCCAGCCCCACGCGATGCCTCGTGCTCAGGATTATGTGCAGCAGGACACTGCATCCTGTGGCCCCACAGCTGGAGGGCACAAGGTGAAGCCTCCTGCCCATGGCACCAGTGGCTCAGCAGACAATCTCCTTCAAGAACCAGTCCAGAAAGCAGTTCAGATGGAAAAGATAGAAAGCAGCTGGGTCATGCAGGGAGGTGGAGGTTTTAACAGAACAACGTGGCCACAAGCAACGCGATGAATTTCAGAAATTCTGCTGGATACCCCCAGAAACGGGGCTCAGCAGCAGTCACAGGGGTGGACAGTGAAGATGGGAAGGATCGCCAGCCTGGGAAGCAGGCAGGCAACCCGCCTGCTGAGGATTGTCTCTACCCGAGGACAATGACCACATGGGGCTGGCAAACCCCCTGGTATCAGCTGCTGGGGACGGTCCCTGCAGGACCTGTGAAGCAGCCAGAGCAGGGCCAGGCACAGCTCTGCAGACCGTCCTCATCCTGCAGTCACTACCCGCATCCAAATCAGCGCCCTGTGCCATCGGCATCAGATCTGAAGCCAGCTCATGTCTGGGAAAATCACAAACTTACACAAGAGGAAAATAATAAACTCTTTTTATAAAAAAAATCCCTTTAAAATAGCATTGTGTGCCTGTGTCCTAACCCCCAGCGACCACGGGCTGAGAGATCAAACCTTACTCAAGGGAGTAAGGATATCGCCATTTGGTATCAATTTTCCATCCGACTGCTCCTTTTTAGGAGCTGTTTCTCTTGCTCCAGAAAACACACGCTCTCAGGGAGCCGCCGAGCGCAGGGAGCTCTGGCTCCACGCCGGCTGCACGTCACCGCTCCGAGCCCTGCAGCCCTGGCTCGCAGCGGGACCTTCCCACCAGGCACCTCCTCACACGGACGCACACCACAATGGGAAAGGGAGACAGGGACCCCACACGGGGCCACAGTCCGGTTTGCCCAGTCAGAACCGAGGTTTGGCAAGTGTACTGCCAGGGGAAGGTGATGGCAGGGTGACTCGGGGAGCCCCACGCCCACAGCAGCAAGGATGAGCATGCTACGAGCATCCCCGACGCTCTGTGTCATGGGCTGCTGCTGTGGCTCTCACTGCAGGCAGGACACGGCGGCACTTCAGTAAAACAATCTGCTCAAAGCAGGGAGTGCATTACATTTTTTCCTTCCCTTTTTGAAGGGCAGGAGAATTTCTGACAGCCCTGGGTGGAGGAGCTCAAGCGCGCACAGGCTTTTATCCAGCAGCGGTCCAGCCCCGACTCCGGTGACCAGCAAAGCGAGAAAATGAAGCTGCAGCATCCTCACGAGCAGGAGGTGGAAGGACATTTAGGGGCGCCCAGGCTGTGAGCCGGCGGCGGTCCAGCCCCGACTCCGGTGACCAGCAAAGCGAGAAAATGAAGCTGCAGCATCCTCACGAGCAGGAGGTGGAAGGACATTTAGTCACACTCTGTACATGAGGCATTGAACACCATAAAGTTTAACGCCAACATCCAGCACACACTTGGGAGCAGAGACATCACGGCCAA
>NW_010433345.1:362-2734 GCF_000710305.1 Buceros rhinoceros silvestris | reverse complement strand
CGCCAGCCCCTATTTTCTTCCTGCAACCATAACCCCCTCGTTACGCTCACATGCGGATGGTGCACCCACGCTGGGGGCGATGCCAGGGTCACGCAGCACTGCCCCCCTGCTCCCTGCTCCGAGGGAAGGGGTGCGGGCATAGATCCCCGCAGCACGGGGCACCTCTCGGGCAGGCTGGTCGGCAGCCAAGGCAGCAGACGGCTGCGCAGAGCTCTGTGCTGGCCAAGCACGGAGGGCAGCTGAGGGCCAGGGCTGCCGGGCACCGCTCGCGCCAGCACTGCGGCGCAGAAAAACACTTTCTGCTCGGTGTCAGACAGAGAAAGGGCTTCAGCCAGGGCAGATCCCCCGTGCGTACCCCGGAGAGGGGAGTCCGGGCTGAACGCCAGCGCTCACGCAGGAGGGGTGCTGGTTTAAGCTGCGTGCATCCATCCAGCACCCACGTCCTGCGCCACAATGCGACACTGCAGAGATCGCTGCTCCGGAGAGGATCAAACCCAACCAGAGGCAGCACGGGCAAACCCCACAGTGCCCAGGCACAGGTGGGCCTCAAAAATCACCTGAGCTTGTGGTCCTCCCTCCAGCTATTTCCTCCCAGACAGAGAGGTTCAGTGCGGCCAAACGCCAGAGGAACCAGGTGCCACAATTCATGTCATCTCCCAGCTGGACGCAGAGGCCCTGCAGTCTCACTCCTCACCCTCACGCACACAACCCTCCATCCCCTATAGCTGCCAGGGACAAATCCACCGTGACACCACCCCTGTAACTGCAACAGCTCCAGCTGCACTTGGCTTTGTTTGGTTTGTGTTTTGTTTGGGGTTTTTTAAGCAATAACAGCCACAACTCAGCCCCAGGAGGTGCCCCTGCCCACAACCTTCACAGCAGCAGCTTCACTCACCACCTTGCATCGCTGGAGGGTTTCATCACTGCTGGAAGAGTCCTGCACGCAGGGGACAGGAGCCGCACACAATTTGTGTGCTCTCAGGAGCAAACCCAGGTGTGATGAGGAGGAGCAGAGCAGCTACACCTCCCAGCAGAGCAAAGGCTTGCTGGGTCTCAAACCACAGGCTCAGACCAGAGCCCCCTGTGCCTGCTGGGGTTTTAACCCTGCACGACCAGCGACGTCCACCTCAGAGCACCGGGACACAGGTGAAAGGGATAACACCTGGTGCAGGTGGGTCTGAGTCCCCTCCCCAGCCCTGCAGCCCCAGGAGATGGCTGTGCTGGGGGGGCTTCAGGGAAGGGGGGATAGGGCTGGAGAGAGTGAATGCAACAGCTCCGGTGCCGCATTTATACCACCCGCACAAAAGCATCCTGCCCCCAGTGCAGGTGGGGAGGGCCGTGCTCTCCCCGATCTCTCTTCCAGCGGATCTGGTGGAGGGGAAATAAAGTAGACACCAAGCCCTGGAAGTCCCCCCACCTCCCTTCTGATCCCCCACCTGCGCTGCTGCCCAGGCCAAAAGTTAACTGCTCTCAGCCGGAGACACTCCCGGTGATGAAGCACCTCCTGGGTGGAGATGACCCATTTGTCTCCCATAACCACGCCAGGCTGGGTGAAAGGAGGCTCCCAAGGCTCTGCTCAGTAAAAGGAGATTGTTGTGATAATTACTGAGCCTGTGGAGGCCAATTAAAATCCTTAGGAGAATGTAAATGACTTTAACCCAGCTTGGTGCAGAGGAGGGAGCGGGTGGCGCAGGGGCTGCTGGCTGCACCTTGCTGGTGTTTGGGCTGTAACAGCCCTGAACACCGTGTACAAGGGGAGCTGGCAAGGGACAGTGAGTCAGGGCCAGGAAAGGACTCGGGGGTTATGAGAAGCATTTTAAAATGAATTTAAAACTTCACAAGCAGCCAACAAGGTGACTGAAGCGCAGGGCAAATATAATTGGAGTGCTGTGAGCCAACAAATAACCACGCCGCGGTGCAGCTGACCAGCTGCGGCCACAGCTGGTACACAGGGAGGGGAGAGGAGTGCCGGGGAGCTCCGCTGATCAATCCAGCTTGGCAGTGGTGTCAACCTGCTGAGGGTGGAAAATGGTCCGAAAGCCTGCTGGAACCTTGGCACCCAGCCAAGCTCTTGTCAGCAAGGCAGGACCTGGGGCTCTCCACCCTTGCCTCAGTTTCCCCATCTTCCTTGAGGCACCAAAAGTGGGGTTTGCAAAGTGTCGTGAGGTTAATGCTTGGATTGTATAGAATCATAGACTGGTTTGGGTTGGGAGGGACCTTTAAAGGTCATCCAGTCCGACCCCCCTGCAGGAGCAGGGACATCTTCCACTGGAGCAGGGTGCTCTGAGCCCCAAGGTCCAACCTGGCCTGGGATGGTTCCAGGCAAGGGGCTTCTCCCACCTCTCTGGGCAACCTGGACCCGCATCTCACCC
>NW_010433345.1:0-237 GCF_000710305.1 Buceros rhinoceros silvestris | reverse complement strand
GGCAAAGCTGGACCAGGCTCTCACCACCTAAAGCCCCCCCCTTTCAGTCTGAAGCCATCACATCACCCCTCGCCTATCACCACGTGCCTTCCCCATCTTTCCCGCACCCCCTTTGGGAAGCGGGCGGCTGCTGTAAGCTCTGCCCGGAGCTTTTCCAGGAGGAACAACCCCCGCTCTCCCAGCCCGTCCTCGCAGCAGAGGTGCTCCAGCCCCCGGTCACCCCCACGCTGACTCGCC
>NW_010433344.1:0-7161 GCF_000710305.1 Buceros rhinoceros silvestris | reverse complement strand
TATCGGTCCCTCGACCCTTAACAGAACTTTAAGGCATTAATTATTTCAGGAAACTGTAAGAATAACATTTCAAATAAGTAAGACTCTGGGATTATAATTTTGGATTTAAGTTAATAAATTAACAATAATGTTTCACTTAGGCAGGCCCTGTATCCTTTTTCAGGTATAACCTGTGGTAACTTTTGAAAACCCAATTTATCTACTCTTTAGGCGCCTGAATGAATTCAGTAATTTGCCTCTAAACTTTGCTAATGCAATGTGATGCTGACTGAAAGTTGGTGACTTTCCTCATCTGATCCCAGTCCTGAAGCATTAGTCCATTCAACTCCGGAACATAAGAAGTCCCCAAATCAGTTCACAGATTCACATATTTAAATGCTTTATTTGATCAGATTAAAATGTGAACATTTCTTTGTCTTCTCTATCATTATGACAATACTATTTATAGTTATATTTTCTAAATTCACTCAGGTTTATAAATCTGAGACCTTACACTTCCAGCTAATTGATTACTCACCCTACTTATGGCTTCATCTGCATATTTACTCATACAAGCTTATTAATAAAAAGTAATCCTGTAGCAGCAGTATTTAAACTGTAGCTATTATAATACTATATTTTACTCTCTTATCTTCATAAAAATAGATTTAAAATATGAATTAATAACTATAGAATGTTTTTGTGGAGCTTTCCAAACTGGGAAAATTTTGTCTGTATTTCTTGCTTGGAACAATTATGTGAATCCATGTAGCTCTCGTTTGATCTACCGGGATTTCTGATTAGTCATCATACTTACAAATTAGTCAAACAGATTGTCACAGCAGCAGCTGGCTTTAAAAAAAAATGAAACAAATTGAAGGCAAGAGACCCTGGAAGGAAAAATAACACACAAAAAAAGAGATGTTTCTGTAGTAGTAATTTCATTTCTGCAATAGCTTCAGGAAACACACAAGCAAGAAAAAAAAAAGAAAGAAAAAAACAATAACATTCAACTTGGAAACTTGAGTTTGTAGAAAAATATTTATGTTGAGCGACATATGAAAAAAATCAGTTCAGAGTTGAAGTCCATCAAATTTGAGTTAGGTTGTTTGCAACATTGAAAGGCAACCTTTCAAGTGCTCAGTATATCTCACTGAAACAGCTTTATTGGGAATGAAAGCTGTTCATTTATGAAAAAAAGTACGTCTCAACTGTAATCAGTAAAAGATCGAGCCAAGTTATGGTCAAAGAGCATCAATTACCTGACATATGTTTGTCTGGTAAAATTCAAGGAAATCATTAGGGCTTGCTTGTATGTCTTTTTTAATAAAGTACAGCAAAATTAGAAAGTGTCAATTAATTAACAGTGTAATAAGCACATTCTTCTATTGTGAAATAAAAGCGGAGCTCCAGGAAATTGTTGCTAAGTGTATGAATACTACAGTTGCAAATATCTCATTCAAGATTGTCACTGGCAATCATTTTTTTAGATCCTGTTAAAATGCTTAATGGTATACATGGTTGTCACAGCTCCCTGAGCCCCCCAGGGGCTTGAAGCAGAACATCTCTGAAGGACACTGACCACTTACAAGTCTCTAAAGTTTTATTAGTACACACACATAAATCTAGAGCACTGTGACTCTAAATAAAGGAATACACAACTCCTAGACAAAATAGCTGAAATATAAGTCTTTAAAGTAAATATCCCTTTTACCTACGGTGTTGTACTCTCCTCTCAGATACTTCTTTCCAGCCCAGGCACTTTCAGAGGTTTCTGTGGTTGGAAAAGTGAAGCCTTCTAAGGTTTGGTTTCCTGTCCTCCAGGCAGGTCTCCGTCTTCTTAGGCAAATTCCAAGTTGTAGAACAGCAAAGTCCTGATTAGACCCTATTGTGAGAAAATGTGATGGGTTTTAATTACCCTTCCTGTGTTGGAGCAGACAGGCAGACTCCAGGAGCTCTCCTGCTACCTCCGTTCAGGTGCTTGTACACAAAGGCAGGGCTCCGGACCCCTGTGGAGAGGGTGCCTGAAAGTCTGAGTTTTGTCGAAAACTCATTTAGATCCCATCTCTGATAATTGACCACAGTGCACGTCTATCTACTATATAAACGGGAGTCTTGTCGAAGAGACAGCAACAAGCACGAAGCACGAAGCGAAGCACGAAGCACAAGGCGTGAAGGCCACAAGCTGCAGAAGCAGCAGAACGCTGTCTCTTCTCGGAGACAAGCTAAAGCAGAGAAAGGGATCTCGCTCTGTTCTAAGACGTTAGAACAGGGGCTACGAAATATTGGAGTTGGGACGCCGACCACAATATTTTGGTAAGAAACTGCGTTTCTGTAAGCGAGAGATTCCTCTATTAGATAGTGGGACATAAAGCTATTGTGAATGGTTTCCCTAGATTGTTGGTGAATAGTTCTCAATTTGCATTGGTAAAGAGAAGGTATTCGGATTTAAATCGGGAGCTGATTTACTTGCGAAACCGGTTTCTCCCTCCTTTTAAGTTGTCAGTTACGTGTAAGGTATTGTTCTTTGTAAAAATTTCCTAACCAGACATCATTCGAACTTGTTTAAGGGAACCTAATAAAACCCGTATTATTTTTATAAGTGTCTGCGGGGTATTTTCGTAACAGAGAATCAGCAAATAGAAGGAGGACTCTATGGTCTAGATACCCCTGTCCGTTACGTCATATACACAGTGTTTATATGTAACCTCCATTATCAAATTTAAGTTTAATCAAGATTGAAAGGTCTTTGGTTGTGTTTCTTCAATTCCCTTTCCTTTCTACTTCCCAAGGGTTGTAAAAATTATTATTATTGTCACAGGCCATGGGAAAAGAAATAGAGCTGGTATGGGTGCATCTGAACTACAGCCTCAGGGCCATTTCTTGCACTACTCCCATGTGCCCAGGAGGGATGCTGACAGCAGTACCAAATGGATCCACCCTGAACCACTCAGAACACAGAGAAACAAGAAGGAATACAACTCTATTTAGGAATAGCTCCTTTGCTTTGCGAATTCCTGGAGCTAAAGCCAATTTTGTAAATCCTCATTTTGATCATGCTTTGAATGGCCGAAGACCAACTACTTGACTGCAACTAAAAAATAGGAAGACCAGGAAAAAAAAATAAAAAAGAAAAAAGAAAAATTCCAGGTACATCCTTACAATCATTGTTTTCTGTAGCATGTCTTAGATGTCCTACTGGTCACTGTGGTGATGGCTATGAATCTTACACTTTCTTTCCTTCTCCTACTACACAGATACTATAGATGCCTAAGAGTGCTCTAAACTTCATATAGGAGCTAAAACCTTTTATGCATATATATATGTGTGTGTAAATATTAATGATTATAATTCTAAATTTTCTTTGTGGGTCTACCCCTAAAACGTGCTCAGAATACTGGTGTATTAATTACCTCCATATTAATACTTTTACTAACACTGGACAGACTAGTTTTGGTTGGTTTGTTTGTTTTTCCTAGACAAAATACGATAACTGGGGTCTCAAGATTCCTCTTGAAAATTGTTTCAGTGTGATTCCATCACTGCTCTACCTAGTGGGAAAATGCAAAAAGCTTATGCTACCTTCTGTTAATCAAAGTATTTCTGTGAAAAGAAACAACATTCCCTATGAAAACACAGCAAACATTTCAGTCCCTTAGGAAGATGTTTTTATTCAGTCATGCTGCAGATCGACAACTCTGACTATAATTATGCCCATCTCTGATTCTGTTTTGAGTGAATAATTAGCTTCAGAAGGTTAGTATCATGTAGCTTACTTTATAGTCAATGGCAAGAAAAGATTAGCCATTTTTTTGTTCAAGCTTAATAAACTTTTTTGAGCCTAAGGTTTCACTCAGAAATCTGCAAAATAAACAGCAGCAGCCAATTACTAGAGTTAAGTGGGGAGTGAGAATGCATCATTTACTTTTCAGCCCTCATTAAGCCTGACCCAGCCGTATCTTGGAGGAGGTACAAAAGGTGGTGTCTAGCAAAGGATGACAAGCAAGGAGGGGAAGGTAAACACAGACCCAGTCATCCTGTGGCCAGCTTGGGAACTGAACCTGTTCACGTATGGGAAGATTTTCAAAAATACGGAGGATATTTGGATAAACATTACTGTTTCTTGCTTTGAGAAAGGAATCGTCTAATTTCAAAGGATAAACATAGCATCACTGTCAAGACCTTTTGAATATATCCTGTATGAACTGCTCTATGGCAAGGTACTGGGCAAATAAGAAAAAGAAAGACATTAAGCCAATATATGTAATTTTACAAATATTTTTCTACATTTTTTAAAAAATTATTTTGATTTTTGCAAGTAAAATAATTTTAGCCAAAATATTTAACAAAATTTTATCCACTCAAGATTTCACCTTCTGGGACACTGCATACAGAAGCACATTTGTGTACTGGAAATTTAACAAAACTAATAGATCTTTAAAAACTAGTTGAAGTTGTTTTAAAAAAGTATTTAAGTACTTGAAAAGCTCAGAAATTCTAAGAAACCTCCATAATATGCTGTTACAAGGAATGAAGAACCAAACATAGTATTTTAATCAAATATGTACAAAGGATAGAATAATGTTTTGTGTTCAGTGTGTCAAAGCTTTTTTGACTAGTTAACAGTGTAAGTTCAAAGTACTTTTATGGTAGTCAAGTCTTTGCTTGGTTTGATAAATAGACTTCAGAAAAGGTTCTCTGCTCTGAGATTTCCATAATTCTGCAAGTTTATGTGA
Source organism: Buceros rhinoceros silvestris (assembly GCF_000710305.1). NCBI lineage: Eukaryota > Metazoa > Chordata > Aves > Bucerotiformes > Bucerotidae > Buceros > Buceros rhinoceros. The sequence goes on along the minus strand of NW_010433344.1, from coordinate 2,446 downwards.
TCACAAAACTGGAATCAAATCTAAAAAATGATCCCGAATAAATAAAAATGTGCCAAAATGTCTCATTGTTTGGCTGACAACAAAATGTTCATCTGTTTTTCACCTTGCTACATAACCAGTCAAATAATATTTTGTTGGGATTATTTTACTTTATGACAATACTCACGATGGTCACTGGGTAATGGGTGCCAAATACTTGGATCTTTTTCTTGGACCTGTAAAAGTTAATGTTCTTCCAACTGTTTATAACAGGAAAAAATATATATATTATGGAGAGGAATATAATTAAAGATCAAAACAGGTGGTATCTGCAGTGAGAAAATTCCTCTTAGTTGTTGAGTCCTACAGCAAAAATTAGCTCTTGTTCATACAGGGGACACTATTCCAGTAAACTTGTATGCATAAAAATCAATGCTGCAGTGTTAACTCATCTGGCCAGCCAGAAGCAGAGACAAATGATATCTAATGACTCCTGTTTATAAAATACCGGCAAGAATAATTTCTACGCACTTCAGGCAAGAACATGACTTTGTGATTTTGCTTTGCAGATTTCTGGGGCCATCCAGAATTACTAACATTCAGTACTGTGATCTCTTTGTCCTTTTTCAGGTCCAGAATATTTTTGGGTTGTTGAAGCTATCTTTCCAGACTGTAGAGGTTGGTGACTGTCCAAGTCCCGCTATGAGAGAGAACTTTGGCGCATTCTAGTTTTCTTTAGGACATAGTTTGCCGTTGGGGCTATGCTGAAAGATAGAAGCATTTAGTTTATTACTTGCAGCACGGCTTGGGTACTGTGCAGTACATTTTCTTACAAAGATGCCTACTTTTGTTTGGGGTTTTGAGCTCTGTGCCAGGTAGGTTGCAGAGACTGACCCTTCCTTTGCTGCCACTGAAGATGCTCAAAATGAGGAGCTTATGTAATATAGGGTAGCCAGGAAGTGTGACAAAGCTAGAAAAGAGGCATCATGTGGCGTGACATGTGCAGACAGAACACCTGAGGAGCTTTTGCTTTCCATGGTGCTTTTGCAAGGGCACAAAAACATGTCCCACAGCCCAGCTTTCCCTATCCCTCTACTGCTGCTTTTTGTTGTAACAAAGAGTAGATCCTCCTGCATATTCTGTGTACAAAATAAATCCAGTTAATCTGGCCCTATTACTAGAAAATTAAGACTGAAAACTAGTCAGGAATTGTGAGCTTGGCCTCCTGCAGACTCACTTGATCTGTCCCCAAACTCAAGTGGACACTGAATATAGCTGTGGGTAGAGCAGAGCTGAGCCTAAAATAAGATACTCTGCCAGAATGCACCAGTGTGATGTCAAGTGAGCTTGGAGTACAAACAAGGCATTTCTAGCCAAAATTAACTTGTGTTTGCCTGCCAAGGTAATCATGAACAGTACGATACCACAGAAAGGAAGAAACAGCTTGGTTTTGGCATTAAAACAAACCAAAACAAAATAAGTCACTTAACGGAACTATTATAGTTTATGCAGGATGTGGTGTTTTTCAAGTCAGTGATTCCCACCTTTCTGTTGGAAATACAGGCTCAGTAGCTGATGGGTCAGGGGCTGCAGTTGGTCTCTGCATTCTCTGGTGGCCATGCCTAGCAGTCACCTGTTATCAAAGTCATGCCATGAGACTATTCACAATCCCGTTATTGAATCATGTGCTTACCAGGAAAAGGGTTTTTTACCAGCTCCCTTGTGATTAATGAAGAACATGCTGTTGAGATGGAAGGCAGCTTTTTTCTGATATATAGATGTTTTGTACAATTAATGTTCTCTCCTGATAGTTCTGGAAAGGACATAATCCAAATCATTCATATTATGAAGAAACAGACACTTGTCATCATGTGTAATGGTGAGAGTTAACTGATACAGATAACATTGGATTACTTTTTATCACGTATATCCAAGCTAATCCTGTACTGGAAGCCAGTTGCCAATTTGGAAGGAGTGAGTCAAAGTACAGCCATTTCTACACTGCGCTGACGCTCCTTGGGCTGTCTTGTAATCTCATCTGCTTTGTTGTGGACCATGTGCTGCCAGCTCTCATTCATTTCAATGAGAGAGAATAATCACACAGAATCACAGAATCATTTTAGCTGGAAGAGACCTTTAAGATCATCGAGTCCAACCGTTCATGCTGCACTGCCAGGGTCCCTAAACCATGTCCCTCAGCACCACATCTACATGTCCTTTAAAGACTTCCAGGGACGGTGACTCCACCACCTCCCGGGGAAGCCTGTCTCAATTCTTCACAACCCTTTCAGTGAAGATTTTTTTCCTAATATCCAACCTGAACCTCGCCTGGCACAACTTGAGGCCATTTCCTCTAGTCCTGTCACTTGTCACATGGGAGAAGAGTCCAATCCCCACCTCACTACAACCTCCTTTCAGGTAGTTGTAGAGAGCCATAAGGCCTCCCCTCCGTCTCCTTTTCTCAAGG
>NW_010433343.1:32567-33185 GCF_000710305.1 Buceros rhinoceros silvestris | reverse complement strand
ACTGCTTGCTTTCCAAAAAACACTGTGACCTAATGAAAACCTTCACCTTTTTTGTAGTAATTCTTTCAGTTAAAGGCAACATAATGTCTGTTCAATAATTATTCCAACTCCAACACTCATACTCCAACTTCATACAAGTTTACAAATAAGACAATACTTCATTTACTCAGTATTTTTATATATATATAATACCTTGTAAATATACTGCATTATCACCTAACTTAAAAATATGAAGACTGCCTAACACATTTAATCGGGGCAGTACTATACAAATTACCATAGCTTTACACCTTCACTTACTCATTTACAATGGACTGTTGCTTAACCCATAAAGAACAGTCATAAAATTATAAACAAATAAAAATTTAAAAAAATCCAAACCAGAAATTAAAACCCCAAAATGTCTTGCACGATGTTTTCACTGCAAAGAGGGTTTCCAATAGGAAAATGGGAACGTGCCAACTTCTCAGGAAAAGGCATTGCATCAAACCTATCCTTTTTGGGTTCAAATAGTTAGAAGCTACAGGAATAACACAGCCAAAACCCAAAGTAATTGTCTTAAAACTAGCTTGAGCATCTCTTATCAGTTGGAAAACATCCAATACCAGTTTTAACGCA
>NW_010433343.1:18085-32380 GCF_000710305.1 Buceros rhinoceros silvestris | reverse complement strand
GGCTTTCTCTACATGTATATCAGTCATATATCAAGAAAAATTGTACGGCATTTGTCTTGTCTAACTCCTGTTTTTCAGTGAAATAAAAAAAAAGTATCAAGTCAACCTCAATCTTCTTTGTCTGCAGAGCCAGTTATACATCAATAAAGCATAGACGCTCCCAATGTTTTTTTATATTCTACCTCTTGAAAATGTGGTCAGACTTATTACACAGTAGTGGCAAAAAAAAAAATCAATTTCCACAGAACAACAGCTGCGATTTAGGTATTTGAATCAATGAAGATGGGTAGACAGGAGCTTACAGAATGTCAGACCAGGGCTCTCAAATTTATTACTATCACCAGCAGCATTAATAAGAACAGTTCGTAGGATAAACCACTATTTTGCAGGGATATGCATATCGTAGCACAGCATGAAAAAATTTTAAAATCAGAAACATGTATTTTTAGTTCCATGTACAACATAGAAGAAACCAACTTTATTTGGATTTATATGCTATTTTCTGAGCCACTACTGCTCAGGGGTAAACTTACCAGGCAATGCTCACTTCATGTTTAGCTATCTTACAGGTCTGGTAACAGAAAGTCTTGCCTGATTTGTTGCAAAGTTGAAAGATATGCACACAACAAGGAAGTAAAAAAGTTTCCTTTAAAAACATATTTATTCTTCCCACTGAGAGCAGACAAGAGGGAAAGCAAAAGTGACAGCATGTGTAAGGGTGGGGAGGGAGGAGGGGGAAGGAAAGAAAGGGGAGGGTACAGAGAGAAAGGGGAGACCCTTTGACTGTCTGATTTGACAGATTAAAACCTATTTTACATAAATGTTTAGCATTCACCATTTAACCATGTTAATGAGAGCTATGGTTTGAACATATTTTGTGTTACATAATACTAAATACTAAGCACTTTTTAAATGATTTTGTAAATAACTCAAGTATCACACTCAAAATTAACAGATACTTTTGATCTGAATCCCTCTGTGCCTCATTTCTCCATCTATGAAATGATAATATTAATGCTTCAACTCTACAGAGTGAATCAAATTGTGTATGCGGCTCAAATACTCCATAAGGACCACCAGGAAATTAGCAATTCTGTTTTCAGAATAAAAATAACATGAAGTAACATGAAGTAAATAATTCATGCAGCTGCTTGCTCGCCAATGATGAAACAATATATATTGAATGGGTGGTCATCAGACGACCAGAGATCATCCTCTATGTGAAGGACCTGGGGTGCCTGGAGTTTGTAACAGTACATGATAATCCATCAAATGGATTTGTCGTGATGAATGTATGGGAGGGGGTAGTACAGACATTTCCTAATTTCCAAGTTCAGGTTATGAGGCTTCCCTAGACATTTTATAATATGTTCTCCTCTTACCCTTCTTCGAGGGAGAAGCACATGGAACAATTATAGTACTCTGTGGATGGACAACTGTCTATCCAGAAGACATAAATGTAGAAAGGCAGGACTCAAGTCCTGCAATGAAGAACTCGCTACTTGCAACAAGAAGAAATTCTTCTGTTTCTTCTAAAAAGGAAAAATTCATTTCAGCTTGATGTCTAGAAAACCACTTTTAAAAATTTGTTTTGCATTTGAAAAGTAATTGTATCTTTCACAGTAAATTCTAAGCTTATTCCTTTGCTTTTTAATATATCTAGTCCATAGAAAACATTCAGATAACATTGGCAAAAAAAAAAAAAAAAAAAAAAAAAAAAAAAACAACTTTCATCAGATTAACATATGTATCTGCCAATGGATGTTGTGCCAGCTCCTGTTGGGATAAAAACCACTTATTGCCATTAAAGTTAAGTAGTTTGCATGGTATGTGGCAGATATCATATAAGATATCTTGAATAATCTAAAAGTAGCAGAAATATTTTTAGAGAATATTTACTTTAGATTTAATTTTTTGCCATGTGAATTTATCACAGCATTTAGATTTTGCTAACATATTCTGATTTTCACAGAGATTCTTTCACATATAACCCATTCAATCCTCCTGCTTGATCCTGCAGGAAAGACATCGTGCTAAATTTAGGTTATTACAATCATTTCTATGGTAACAGATGGATGTGAAACACAGGATTATGACTTCACTGCACGACTCTGCAGAAAGAAGTCGGGTGGTGGAGGAAGAAAGATCATATTCAAAATATCTGCAGCTGTAGCAGGGCAGCACACACCATCACTGAGAAATGGAACTGCCCTGTTTTTAAAAAAAAAAAAAAATAATGTGTTTTTTTCAAAATCTCTAAAAGCAAATCTTCCCCTAACAAATACCTTCATCACTGACAATCTCCATATGTTTTTTTTCTTTAAACCAGTATCTCTAGTCTGGCACAATTAAAATAAAAGAATGATTCAAAATATAGGTTATGCACAAGCTTATAAATAGATATGAATCAATTTAGAACCTCTAGAGGTTAAAATAAAGAAAAAATACAAATATGAAATTCTAATAGAAATGCATTTCTTATAAAAAGAAGGGTAAACATGGAGACCATATTTCAGCTAATACATAAGTGAAGAAAAGGTTTTTTCATTATTCTTGCTTTTTGTGGATTATGTTCTGCAATGTGTACAATGATTTCATGCTAGAAATGACATCAAATTATATTCAACTAAGAGCTACAAAAATCACTTACTACAGCAAATCTTCTTATCACTATTTTCTTCTAGGCTTGTTTGGATTTCAAGATAAAATCAAACTCAGAGAAACCAAAATATAGGTGTTTATTATATTGTTTATAAGCAATATTAACTACAAAAATTATTCCTCAGGCACATAGAATAAAACCAGCCACCCAGAGCACATGACTTAAAAAAAATATTGTAGCCCTCTACAAAATTCTTTACAAGACTGTGTCTGAAATATCTTCTATATTTAATCACAATCCTTAATGATTCAGCAAAGAAAGGCTATTGTAAAAGGCAGAACTATATTTAACATTTCTGGGTTAGCTGGACACAGATTACCTAAGTACAGAGCAAACATGAATAACCCCATGAGTAATAACGGTTCCTAACTTAAATATTGAGTATTACTGTGATATCATACTCAAAGCAGGCATTTGGCTATAAAGGTTATGCTATTTTAAAATCATAAATGCAGTAGACTTTAAAGAGATTTTTGCTTCCATCTTGCAGGAACACGGTATTTATTATTGAAGACAAATACCTTCACTTTACATTCTCTGATTTAAGTTTGCTTGGATTTCCAGATTATATCTAACCTATGAAAAAATGCGACAAGACAATAGTAACTACTTACAAAGAATTGCTGACACACACCAGATATGCAAGGTAAATTTACATAGCCATTTCACTCTAACAAATATAAGGATATACACGAAAGTCTTTAATTGGTATTAAAGATCCAGAGGTATTCCTCGGAATGCTGAAGCCGAGTACGGCTCAAGAAACTCTTCCTGCATTCAAGATGTTTATGTGCTACTAAACTAACAGTAAAAGTCGACATTGAGTGCTTTGGTCATTAAGGACCTTTTAAGGGCCTTTACTCTCAACTGGCAAATTGTTGCTAATTTTCACTAAACATGGGGGAACTTAAAAAAATAAATCTTCGAAACCCAAATCTTTCTGCATGATTGAAATGAGTAAACAGGTCAGAAGGCACCAGAAGGGACGCACCACAGTCTCATAAGCCTCATTTACCTAAGAAAAGTAGGCTTAACACAAAACAACAAAACCCAAAAAACTTCAGTAAGAGTGGAAAGGGAATGTCTGACACAGTTCTCCAAATTAGAAATTCAGGTCTTGGCTACCCCAGTATTCTCAGAAGATTCTGTGAAGGACTACAACACTAATAAAATTATGACAGGAATGACTAAATAAAAACTGATATGGAAAACTTTCTTTTTAATTCAGACCACTAGACCATTTAAAACTTTGTTCTTTTTTTAATTTGCAATTAACCTAAATACATTTCAAATACTCCTTTCCCCTCTGGGAGGAAAAGTTCTCTTTGCAATAGATGTTACAGCATACACCTTTTATTTAAGAAGTTAAAAAGAACCCAAAACATATTTTTTCCCTTTTAAGAACTTTCTGAAACCTTTAGTTAAAAAAAAAAAGCCAGCACCATACGTTGACATTTTCAACATTTTAAATGTTTGAAAAGATCAAAGTTATTAAAAAGAAACATCACATGTTTTTTGGGAGTAGGGCAGGAGGCAAGGAGGGAGAAGGTTGCTACTTTCAGATACGAAGGCACACACCACTTCCCCCCAATATCGAACTTCGCTCATCCTCAAAGCAAAATTTCTTACTCAAGTGCTGATAATCCTAGACAAATGGTTTGAAGTGAACAGCTGAAGTGAGGCTACACACTGCAGGTAGTAAACTAATGATCTGACAAAATTATTCCTATTTTCCTCGCCATGAAACTGGGTCATCCATCACGAAAATTGTGATGTAACTCAGAATTGAAACAGCAACATTTGGATAACTGTTAACATCTTTACTATCTGCAATAGTACCACTTGATTAAAAGCACATTTTAAAAAAATCTAAAAACATCATGTGTTTTCACAAAGAGACTCCCAAGTACAAGTAATCAACAATGGAATGCAATAACCATAATATACTACAGCTAGATCCACACAACGTCAATATTTCCAAGTCAAATCCATTTAATTTTTAACAAATGCTTGCTCGAAAGTTCAAAAACTCTTCTGAACGAGCAATTCACAAAATGCCACCAACAAGTACAGTATTTGGTTTTAATGAATAAAGCTATCTAGCAGACTTAGCTCAGGTGAACTTCTCTTTCAGGGTGGCAGAGGATCAGCCCGTAAGAGACCGTAAAAAGCTTTATTTGCCTCATCTCACCCAAGGGTTCGCCTTTTCGTATGGATTTGGCATTTGAGTATGATATCACAGTAATACTCAATATTTAAGTTAGGCAGCAGCCAACCACAATTTGGCCATCTATAAAGGACATTTTACGTATTAGAAAGCATTGAATCACCTGTGAAGAAGTAGTTAAGAAGCCATAAAAATTTACCTTCTTAATGGGAACCTAAAGGGATACTTAATATTTGGGGATTTTCCAATATTATTTTGAGTGGTTAAATAAGCAAGGTGCTGTCCTTATAAATAAATGATCTGAAAGGCAGGTCAAGGACACTGCATCGGCACAGGGCCAGGCAACAGAAGGTGCTAAACAGAGCAGACTGGTAGATCTGATGACCAGAGTAAGAGATCTCTGTGCTTCAGCGCAGCAGAATTCCCTTCCTTTACACTGTATTATCTTAAGTTTGCATGGGTACACATGGTAAAAGCAATCTACCGAAACAAAACACAAACTGCTGTGCAGAGAGATATGCAGAAAATAGAAATTGCAGCCTCTTAAACACATGACTTCTGCGGTTTGCCCTTTTGCAATCTGTAGTGAGTGGTCGAATAGCTAGAAAGGGCTTTTGCAGTTACAAATACTGTTATTACTGAAATTCTACAAAGTGCTAAGAGAAATTTTTAGTATATTCCAAAAAGGAATGTTCAGTGAGGGTATATTTTTTCCAACTATTTCCTCATGCCTCATATACGTGAAACAGTCACTTGCTATATTAGAGGTTTTTCTGTTTTATATGTTAGAGAAATGTTGAGCCTTTCCTTGTGTAAACTACGCAACTAGGACTGACGAGAAAGTGCCTCCTGATTCATTAATTACATTAGTGCACCGCCTTCTAGCCGTCCAGTTAGGAAAACAGAGATGTTTGCACACATGTTACACTGAAAGACAGACAAAAGGATGAGAAAATTCTTTGATTCTACCAGGCAATCAACTTTCTCTTCCCAAAACATGATTTCACTGAATTACAGTGTAACTCCAATATATCCCTGTAAATAATAGACCTGACAAGTTTTATTTGCATACTGTTAGATGTTCGAAGCTGATTCTGCTTCAAGTTACATTAAACTGAAAATAGAAATAAAGCATTCCCAGAGCTACCTTCCTTAACATTATTACCTTTTTAACCTTTAGTATGACTTCTGGGAACGAAGTATCAAATAATACTGGGAAAGATTTGTGGGGTTTTCAGTAAAAAAAAAGTTATCCAAAAGCTAAAAAATACTATTTAAAAGATTAAGCTTTATATTACTGAAGGTCAATTTTTGTCAAATAACCACATTTAAACTCCTGAATAAAGTATGCTGCTCAAAAAACCCCTTCTCTTTTAAGCGCATAGTAAAGTAAGAATTGCAATATATAAATCATGGGGGGAAAAAAATAATAAAAATCAAGAAACCTGCAGCTAAAAGCTTTTCACTTCCGTGGTTCCAAAAGACTGCTATTGAATAAGTGAACATATCCAGTTAACCAAAAATAGAGATAACTTAAAACCACAAGTATTTACAGAAAACACATTTTAAGCCACATAGTAAACGTAATTTCCCTAGGAAACTGTACATTATAGTTAGTGGTACATTTAAATTTTAAAAGAAAACCAAATGCACGCAAACAAGCCTATATCCCTGTAATTTCAGGAAGCCACAATTACCACAACCCTTCTACATCTGTTATAAGAAATTTGCTTCACACATCAGCCAGATTTGCTTGGTCACATCACAACAATGGGGAAGAAACTCAGTGTGGCACTTTTCTACACAAGAACAAAAAAACCTCAAAACAAAATAAAAAATGCTTTCAGGGAATAAAAAAATAAAAAGCTTTGTTTTCAATTTAATTTGAAGAATCAGAATAAAAGCCGGTGAATTTAGAAGCAGTAGGTTTCTTTGGTTTCTGAAAAAATGCTACAAAACTCACGTGATTATTCCCCAAATTCCTAGAATCATCAAGTTGCCTCAAAACTACTTGATCTTTTGACTAAAAATTATACCATTGATGTTTTCCCCTTATAAGCAAGATTTCCTAATGCTTAATATGACTTATAAATAATACTGCCTCTGTGTTCATTTAGTTTTCAATTTGCCAATGCTTTGCTTGCCCAAATGACTCTTTTTTTTGGATCTCTGCCTTCATTTGGTTGGTTTTCTACTTCTTCCAAGTTTCAGCAAGTGAACTTCGGTGACTTCGAACAGAACTATGAAAAATGAGATAGTTTCCTCATGTTAAGCATGTTTCGAATACTTCTCTAGAAAAATCTGATACTTACAATGTGAGAGGTATGCAGCAGCTCTCTCCCAACACCCCCTCCTTCAAAGCAGTTGCAGTTAAATCAGAATCCTCTGAACAATTAGTCAAGCTTAGGAATCAAAAGGAAAAGTTATCTGGAAAAGCCAGTATTTTTTATTTCCACACAGCTCCTACATGGCATCCTGAGGATCTCTGGGTTTGGAGCATGACTGGATCTCTTAGTTAATGGTTTGAAATGTTTCGCTTAACAACTCTTTCAGTTATTTTTCCTGGTAACTGTGACATGCTGCTGTGACAGCTACACAACAGAAGTGCAAAGTAGAAGAACTAGATGACAACATCTGACTTAGTGAAGAACACCGGTAAGCAAACAAGGCTAAATTTGGTGGACTAGGGGACACGAGGAAGAGTTTCCTCATTCAGAAATGAATGCTAACTTTGAAAAACTAAATGCCTGAGAATACAATGCTAACAAATTTAGTTCAGCCTAACTTTTCACAGATGATCACTTTGGGCACTATTTGTAAATGTCCACTTTTAAGCAAGAGCAATTTAACTGGCAAGCAGCAAGTCAAGTAAACACAGCGGTAACCATCCATGAACAATATATGGAACTACAAAAAAATTTTACATATCCTGACAAAAAATTCTGTGGAAATTCAAACCAATTATCCAATGTTTACATAAACTCAACCATAGTTCTCCCATCATTTCCTCCTCCCTTCCAAAAAACTAGGGACAACAGCACAACTTACAACTGAAGTATGTTAAAGTAACTATTTATTCGTATTTACGAGCACTTTCTGTGAAAATGAGTATCAGAAGAAAATCACCAGCAATCATTAACACCTTATTCCATGCATGCTTTCCTAAGTTAGGAGTAAATAAAATGTAGGGCAGCACGATGCTAATAAAACAAATATAAATGCTAATAAAACAAATACTAATTCAACTACCCATTCAGGAATTATGCATAATCATTAACAACTTAGAAGTCATTAAGTACCACCAAAAAAAAAAAAAAAAAATCACTTGTGAATATTTTTAAGCACTTTTTCTTTACTTTAAATAGTACCTCTCCTGCATATCAGAAACTAAAAGCTAAAAAGTGACAATACAAAAGCTGACTTCTCACATATGTACAACAGCAACCCTGTCTCATTTCCTCTCACCACATCACTCTCACCCCTCTGGACAGTTTCACCAAAATAAACACGAGGCAGTTACAAGGCAATGACAGTACTACAAAACAAATGCTCTACCACACACAAACAAATAAGAGACTATTACCTCCATTTAGTGTTACAGACAGCCTTTGAAAAACAAAAATTAATAAAGTACTAGATGAGAATTTGGTTAAGGCACACTAACATTTAGTTAGTGAGATTACATGTCATTAAACACAATCCTGATTAGCACTATGAAGCTTTTGCTTTGTTTCTTTTATTGCTAACTTCTGAATCTAGTTTGAGACATAGATACCTAAACCAGAAGTGAAGTAATAGTATCATTACTTCAGCTTTCTTCTGCTTGGAACAAAGATTTGATTTTGTCTTGTATAGCAACTGATAATGAAACGCAAATATTTTTAAAATTACTGCCCCCATTTAGAGAAAAAAAGAATATTAATTCATAACTTCTTAGTCAGAACATTCATATGCTTCACGATCAGCAGGGAAGGAAGTGCTGCATGGAACAGTCAATGTAGTTCATGTGATCTCACCGGTGTTCTTTTGGACCCACTCCTGAAATTGAAGCATTTCAAAATAGATAGCTACAGAAAAAAGGGCTCTTCTGATTTGTATTCAGATTTGCTTGGGTTTTTATTTACATGTTTGTGTTCAAAGAAGTGACCACCATTTTACTGGTACCAAAATGGCCTTCAATTTGTTATGTATTTTAGGATGTGTATTATGGATTTTTTTTTAAAGATATCTAAGCACATATATGTGTATGTGCACATAGATACATGCATACGTACATAAATCATCCTTTGGCTTATCAAAATTTTGTATCATCTTTCTTTCTCATTATAAGGTGACTTTCTCTTCATTCCATCTGTAAACGTGTTTAGCCATAGCCCACAACATGAGCTAGAAGCAAATGAGGAAATTCCAGTTCTGATACTTTACAAAATTATAAAGTTGGAAGTACAGTAGGTATTCATTAATTTACAGACGCCAAAGAAAGATATCTGCTCTTTGAATCCACATTGAGCACAAAATCTCAAACAAAACAACCGTGGAACTGAGAATTAGACTCTACAACTCTCAAGCAGTAACATCTAGGAAGGAAAACACTAAGGAAATTGTGAGATTTCAATCAACTAACGTGCACAATTCTATCAGTTGATTTCAAAGGTTTTGGGAGATGACTACCAGAAAAGTAACAGCAACTACTCTCCTCTTTCCCACTTAATCAAGGTGAGTCTTCAAACTCAAAGATGCTGCATCTCTGTGCTTGAAAAGTCAACAGTACATTCTCCATCTTCAGTCTGCTAGCAACACTGATTTCAAACGCTGATAACCGTCTTACATTCAAGAAGACAGATACGCAGCAAATGGTTATTCTTCTCTACTTCAACAGCAGGAGAAATGAAAGTGCACATCATCTGTTTCACTAATACACCTGTTGTTAGAAGATAGAGAATATCTTCAGCCATCATTGGACCACCATGAGATTTCACACAGAACACTTGCCTGTCTTGACATTTTTTCCCATTTCCAGTGCTCTTGACTGAAATGTTTGTATTGAAATTAAGAGTGTAAGAAGCACCATAGTGGATCAAATACACTACTGTGAAATGAAAACAGAAACCTAGTCACTAGAGAGCTCTTTCCTCAGCGTGCCTTCCCAGCAGTTCACATAACAACAGTATGTTTACTGCACACAGTAGGTGCGCTCTGCGTACAGTTACTACCACCCTGCTCTTCTACAATCACCTCAATGAGGAGATTTTTTGCAATATGGTTCCTCCGCATCCACATCCAAATTTTGTACCAATGGAAAGTGAAAAAGTGGGGAAAGAAGAAAAGTCTGAGGTCAGGCTCTCTGAAGCCAAGAAATCCTCCCAGTGCTCTAAATGTACTTATTGCCTGTTAAAACACATTACACAGCAATAACTCACTGGAAACTGCAATAAATACCTGATAAGGAGCAAAAGCTTCTATATTCCTGCCTTAGTTTAAAAAATATGTAACTTTCAATCTCACATGTCAAGTAAATTCACTGTTGTCAGGTAAAGACATCTCTAACATGTCCAGTTTTGTTATTTGACCAAGGCAATGATTACAGATACCTTCAAATCATCAAGGTCTCTTCCAACCAGATGATTCTAGGAACAGAAAGACTTTACAGTTCTTGTCAGTTTACGCTAACACAAAGCTGTATTAAGAAGGCTACAGACACTACAGTAGGCTAGAACACAGTTGTTAATACATCCATGTAGCGAGTTCTTTTTAATTTTTTTTTTCTACAAAATGTAAGTGAGAAATCTTGGCAGCAAGGAGTCTAGTTGAATTCGATTTTGCTAATTAGTTGTTTAATTGCATTTAATTTTTTTGTACAGATGTTCACAGCTTGTTCAGGAGATCTGTTTTCTAAGTACAAAATTAAAAGTGCCTGGGATTTGCCAGATCTATGAGATCTGAATGTTTGTATATTTTTTTGCTTTAATCTGTTGTACTAGAATGCAAGGAGTCTAGTTGAATTCGATTTTGCTAATTAGTTGTTTAATTGCATTTAATTTTTTTGTACAGATGTTCACAGCTTGTTCAGGAGATCTGTTTTCTAAGTACAAAATTAAAAGTGCCTGGGATTTGCCAGATCTATGAGATCTGAATGTTTGTATATTTTTTTGCTTTAATCTGTTGTACTAGAATAATTTCCAAAAAAAAAAAAACACACACACACAAAAAAACCCAAAAGCGGACTTCTACAGCAGCCTAGACGTGCCATACAGAATAATGCCTTATATAAAACACCTTCAAAAATAAATAGCTTTAATTCCATAAGATTTGACATATCAGAAAGTATGAAGCTTTACCTGTGACAACAAATGATCAGCAGCAAAATTTCAAGTACAGCATCCCTCCTTACTTAAAACCCCACCCAAAAAACACAAACAGAAGGAAATTCAACAAACCTCCAGCATTTTGCAACACATAGCTAAGATGGGGGAAAGATATCAGCAATTCCTCTGAGTCTCATAAAATCAGGTTTTGTTTATGTCTTTCCACAGCTACCTAAGAATTTTATTAGTTTTATGATGACTCCCGTTTTCAAGCTAAGCATTACATTTGATTAATCTCCAGCAATAATGCTGGGTCTGTTTAGCCTGGAGAACACTGAGGAGGGATCCGATCAATGCTTATCAATATCTAAAGGGCAGGTGTCAGGTGGACAAGGCCAGGCTCTTTCCACCTAAACTTAAGCAAAAAATTCTTTCAGGTTAACAGAGCACTGTAACAGGCTAGCCCAGAATGCTTGCGGAGTCTCCTTCTCTGGAGACTTTCAAAACCTGTCTGGGCATGTTCCTGTGCCACCTGCTCTAGGCGAACCTGCTTTAGCAGTGGGGGTGGACTAGATGATCCCCAGAGGTCCCTTCCAACCCCTACCGTTTTGTGATTTAGATGTGACTTTTGCTTCTCTTATCCAGCTACACACAGAAGTTTACAGACTGCTAAAAAACTATAGTTACTGACACTCCTAAAATTTAAGATAACCAAATCAAAGGAGTTTTGTTAAAAAAAAGTTACTGACATCTACAGAAAAGTATTGATACCAAAAGCTACTTTAAAAACAAAACCATCTTTTATTAAAAATCTCATCTTTCATACTAAAGCAGTATAAAAACTAAATCTTTTCCCAGTCCTTAGGTTTAATGAATCAATATTCATTACAGGCCCAGAGCAATGAAAAAAAAACCCTCTGTATTCCATTTGTCTTTTCACAAAAAAACCCTGGGGTTACACAGAATTTCTTGAGACTCTAAATTAGAAGTTGGTAACTTTTCCCAAATCTTCAGCCAAGGAGTTTAGAGATCAAGTGGCCGAGCATTGCTTAGATGAGGAATTCGAAACTGTTTTTTCCTTTCAGTTCCATTTTCTTGTCCCTTTTCTAGAAATCATCATCAGCCTGTAACTGAGGCAAACTGTCAATTCCAGAATGGATCACAGTGAAAGTATAACCATTGTGAACAAGAAAGAAAAGGTAGAGGATACCAAAACGACAAGGAAGTCCTTACAGAACTCTAGAACAAAAAGGTAAGATGTATTTAACACTGCACCACATTGTATATATGTGGACACATGTATAATCTTGGAAATCTAAATCTTGGAATCTAAATCTTGGAAATGATGATCTAAACGACAATCACAATCTAAATCTTGGAAATGACCTAATAATTCCATTTGCACACACATGCAACAGCCACCCCAATATAAAAAGTTCTGTCCCTTTTTATAAAGACTACTATGGATAATGCTTGAAGCCTGATTTTAGAGACTGAGCTAGAGGAGCAGCTATTTCATGTCATTAAAATATTTTCAAATGGAGCAGAATTTTTAATGCTGCCTTGATTTCCTGCCTGCCTCTGCAAACACACTTCAAGACACCTAAACTCCTCCCATCCCTGTTGCCACAGCACTGGCCATAACACAGACCTAGAGGCAATCACCGAGAAGTTACAGAGTAGCTACGATCAATGATGGTAGGAGTGGGACAAGGCAAGGCTCCTCACCACCCCTCCTCGCTCACCCATTCCCATGCAACTGCCTTAGCACCTAGTTACAACATTGCATACCCCCTTGCACAGCCCTTCCACGTACAACAGAGATTCAATTAACAACAGGAAATGGAAAATCTAAAAGCTTTCGGCTACTTGACCTCAAAATTTCACGTTTTCAGTTTAGGCTTGGGGAGGGCAGAGAATCAGTTGCATTTTTCACATGCAACTTTTTATGATGATTAAGAAAAACACAGAAGGGAATCCAGCCCAAAAATGGCTGAGGAGCACACAGAATGTGAACGATGAAACAACCACATTCTCCTACAAATTAGCAGGGAGTATGGCAGGTTTGAAGGCAATAGTGATCTGTCTAGAATGCTATGTCTTATTCCAACAGTTTTCATTGCCAACCAAACTAATTTTCAATCCACACATTACGAATTTATGAACTTGGTCAGATACTCATGTGGCACCATGCCTGGAGTCACTTGACTCCTAAATTAGAACTCCTCAAAGCTAAAAAGTTAGCTTAATACCAGGGTTTTCTTTGTGTATGTGTGTGTGTGTGTGTGTGTGTGTGTGTGTGTGTGTGTGTGTGTGTGTGTGTGTGTGTGTGTGTGTGTAAAGGAATCAGGCATGCTTTCAGGAATAAAGGCTACTGACTGAGCAGTAAATCCCAGTGCTAATGAACTCATACAAATTCAGAACTTCCTATTTGTCTTAACAAGGACTTCCATAGACTGCAGTTATGAGTTATAGCTACCTGCAATAAGATGGAATTGGACTTAATGACCCAAGAGCATGATTGTATGAGAATGATGTCCTATTAATAGTTCTGTCAAAAAAGGATAGCAGTTCTTTTCATTTACTAAATTACATTTACCTTACGAAGGAAAAAGAAATGGCCCCTTTACTTGCTATGTAAGTTTTACCTTCCCACCAGCTTGTTTGCATCATCTCATACAAGTAGGCTCCAAGCTTAGATGGCACATTGTTCTTTGTCATACTCATCTTGTTTCACTTAGGGCCACTTCAGTGAGTAAAGATGCTTCAGAACTTTTCCCTTCCAATTCTCCTGTGGAGGAGCTTGGAACTGGCAGCACCACCTCAATTTGGGGGCAAGTGGAAGGCCTTAAAAGCACTATGATTATGAGGTTTTATAGGCTTGTCTGGAAGGACAGCAGAGAACTGGAATCACTAATCCATGAGGTTTCCTAGCAATCCACTTGAGTTAGCTCCCCAAAAGATCTCTCCGTTGCCTTCTACACTACGTTGCTTTTGAACTCTCAACCTAGAAGTGCACCTTTGCACTTCTTTGACCTTTGTAAGTAAAGAGATGAGGACCTAACCACCATCCAGAGCTATAAATTCAGTTAATTTCTGTAACTCTTAGCAGTGTCTGCCACTACATCACGACAAAAGTGACTGAAATGTTGGGTTCACCC
>NW_010433343.1:488-18003 GCF_000710305.1 Buceros rhinoceros silvestris | reverse complement strand
CCCCCCCCCCCCGCAATTTTAGAAAAACAAAATGATTATACAACACAAAAAGGTTAAAAATGCCATGGTGGACTCAGCCTAAAGCCTAAAGCTGCTCGTTCACTCACTCCCCTACATCCCACAGCAGGATGGTGGAATAGGAAGAGCAAAAGCAAGAAAAATCATGGGTCACAATAAAAATAAAAAATAATTTAATAAGTGAAGGAAAAAAGCCCAAAGTGAGTGACTGCCTTTGCATCACTTACTGCTTCCCACAGACAGATCGTTGCCCAGCTACTCTCTGAGCAAAATAGCACTTAAAATCCCCTCTCCTCTGGGATAACTTTATGTGGCATGGAATAGCTTTAGTCAGTTTATCATCTTTCTGGTGGTGTCCCCTCTCAAGTTCTTGTGTATGCCAAATCTACTGATGGGACAGGGTGGCAGAGCCAGAAACAGAGCAGGCCTTGCACAGTGCAAACACTATTCAGTAACAGCTAGAACACGAGTGTGTTGTCACCACTTTTGTGGTCACAAATCCAACCTGCAAGCTGCTACGAAAAAACCTTAACTCCATCGTGGCCATACCTGGTCGTACTCAAAGTCTTCCTTTCCTCCCTTGACATTTCTGTCCTGTGTGACCAGTGATTTCTGTGTAGCTACACAGCATGGAAAGGCCAGGTACCAGGATTTTAACAACTGTTAACAGTTCAAGTGCTTCAGGTGGACAATTTTTTTTTTTTTGCCTTAACTGAAAAAGTGAGGGAAGTTCTGCACCGAGAGAAACAGGCTATATGGAAAAAACAGACCTTCCTTCTTTCCTCATTACAGACATTTTATTACACCAAACATTTTGACCATCCTTCAATACTAGCTGTGTCATTATTCCTTACAGTCTTAGAATTCTGAAATAGTTAGAAACACCTAAAGTACTACGGGGAACACACACAAGCCAACGATTCCACTAAAAACACATCAGCCTATAACTATGCTTCAAGTTACCAGAGGCAGGGCTTTGCAAAGGAAAAGGTCTGCCATCATTACCTACAGGTTCATGGGGAGTCGGTGTAACAGAATTAACAGCTTTCAGCTGTAAAATTACTAATTCCAGTAACACGGTACATTAAACATGCCATTTGAGATATATGCCAACTTAAACTACCACATATGGCATATCTATCTAATTATCACAGTTTGTGTTTTCATATGCAGAGCTGTTCTAGTTTTTAAACAATGTGTCAAAACGCACTGTTCTATCTGAAAACAGAAAATGCTGTCTTCTACACCAGCAGGTCAATACTGTATCTTTAACATGCAGTGCAGTAAATGTTAAAAAAAAAAAAGAGAGAAAGAGAGCAAAAAGCATTAGAACAATTCTCTCTAATGTTTTAGTAATACTTTTAGCTTATAACGTAAAGGTGCAAAACAAATTTTAGTAGTAAGAATTATTTTCTCAAAGACAGTGTTTTCAATTTTTATTTTTCCATTCAACTCTTTAATCCACCTATTGACATAACTAAGTCTTAGCTGACAATGGACAAATAAAACAATCAAGTTAGTCATTCTCCCAGCTTTGCATGTGATTAAAAATTTACTGTGAACTGGCACGTGTGCAGACATCAGTTGCAGTGAAGACAGACCTCACTTGTGTTCCTTCTTCACGTGCAATTTGACCTCACTCAGAACAATCACTACTGCAGAATCAGACATTCGAAGAGCAGTTCGATACAAATCACACCCTCAAATATTTGATTTCGGATGCTCCAGCTGGTGCTTGGTGTCACTTCAGCTGTTCAGAGGGATTTTTTTTAATGTTTCTTTGCGTAAATAAGCAAAGAGCTCACACATAATTACCATGAAACATTACATAATCTTAATCTCTACTTTTGCAACTCAAACAGGATTGTGTATTTTCATACAATAAAACCAAAATGCGCAAGGAAAAAGTTAACTCCTTAGTAGACAAATAACTATGTAGCAGCCACTCCAAATACTTTGGGTTCTTGTTCAGATAAAGATACACCACTCAGTCATTAATTGCATTTTCCACTGTCTCCCTCAGTTCTTGCCAAATGTAGGTGGTATTTTTGATAGCTTATTTCAACAGAAAGCAGGCAATATCAAAATACAATTGAACGTACTGTCTTATTCTAAAATCACAGAATACATTATAAATACAAACATGTGAGAGTTTAAGACGTCACTCCCCATTTTCTTCCAGTTTGTTTTTAAATGAGCAAAGTCCTCGAATCTCCAATTACCTTTTCAGAAGGTTTCTATTAGGCTCAAAATTTTAAAATTTTTTTTTAATTAACGCAAAAATATTAAAATTCTCGCTGAAATAATTCGAAAGGCATTAGAATTTGGACACTATTTTAAACATTTTTTTTAGGTTTTCATTTTCAATAAACAAATTAGGGCAAGATTTTTAAGAGAATAAAGGCTTGTGCAAGCAGCTGGACTATCCAGAACATAGGAAAACACCAAGTATTTCAACTTCTTTCCTTACAGAATAGTGATTTTGTCCATACATACTCCATCAGTCTCCTCCCTGATAAAAAGTCCAAACAATCTGTCTAAAAGACGAGTCAAAACCTTTTATGTAATAAAAAAGGACAATTTGACTTAATGATTATTTTAAGTCAAAATGCCAAAATTTCCTTAGAATTTATTTTTAGAAAGTTTACCTGTGTCTTTCAACATTCTGGATTAGAATTTTAATTACAGAATCTTCCCCAAAAATTGTTTAGATAATTTTTGATAATTTGGTCAGTTCCATACTTATTCATAAATTTTGATTTCCACCTTTTACAACTAAAATACAAAACGTACCTTGGAACAAAAGAAAAAAGTGTAATGCTTTTAACAAGAGCAATAATTTGCAAAGAAAACAGATTCCAGAAAATATTTTCTATGAAGAGGATTTGTAACCGAATCTGGATTAGATCTAACGCTTCTCTTCTAAAATGGACCTTTTACCAAGAATCACATATATTAATGTAACGTAGTATTTTCCTACATGTAATTACTGAAGAGATTTACAAATATATTAAAAAGCCAGTCTATATATAAAGATGCAGAATTACTCTTTTAATATCAGAAAATGCAGCCACGTTTATAAACAAAGCCAAAGAATAAGACAACTCCAAAACTTTATCGATTACATGCACTGATTTTTTACCATTTGTTCTACTTTTGGCATTAGTAAAGGGTTGCATTTCTGCATTAAAAATTGAAAGGAACTTTTAAAACAATGTAATTTTTCCTGCAGAGAGACTATAAGCTAAACGAAAAGGTTATAAAACTCTTACTCCAAAAGGGAATAACACATATATTTGGCAAGTTCTTAATGATAATCTGTATAATACACCTAGTTTTGATAAACATCTCTTTAAAACCGAAAAAGCATCCTATGTGATCCTCAAAGCACATGCATTATTCCCATATTTATCATTTCTTTGACTATATTAAAATTGAATGTAGGAAGAAAGACATCTCCAAATTCAGATTCAAACAGCTCTATCCAGCTGAGAAAAGCTCAATTACAATTGTTTGCAAGGCTGGAAAATGGTGAGAACACATCCCTCCTGAGAGGAAAAGCAGTAAATGTTAACTACCATAGACGAGCACCAGGAAAAAAAAAAATTCCTTTGTTAGAAAAAGGAAAAGCCTAGAAAAGAAAGAAGTCTTTTATCAAAAGACCTAAATTGGAAAAGATTATTTTTTAAAAAATATATACACTATTATTCATCTATCCCTGCATGAAAACGCACCAATATGGGACCACGTAGACTAGATACATATTCCACCTTGCGTAAATCCAGTACTTACCTGAATTTAATGTTTGAATTCAGAAACTGCTCGTAATTTTACTGTCTTCCTAGGAGTGTCTCCACTCACTTTCCTAGGAGGCAGTAGGGCAATCAGGAAAGAAATTCTTATTTTTAGCCCTTATGCTTAAGACGCATAAAAAGGAATTTGTAGTCCTTTTGGCTAAAAGTAACAGAACATCCGCAGTGGAAAGATGGAAGAACTGGATCTCACTGCACTAACCTGCATATATCACCACTCTAAGAAACACTCAAACTCAGTGGAATATTTGATCTCAAGCAACACAAAGAATGGGAAATAATTTGTAAAGTTTTGATTACTTCCAAAAATCTTCACCCTATCTAAAAATGGGAAGTTTTACTTACCACAAAATCTGAATTCAGACAGAGTGATGGTTACATTTTACTGGCAGAATTTCCATTCTCAACAGCAAGTATAAAAGTGGAAGTAAATAAGAAGATGCATGTTAAACTGCTTATGAAATGAACTATGTATTTTCCACTGCTTAGAACATGCTGAACTACTGCTCTGAGATTCAGAACTTAAAAGTTTTTTAGAGGGAAAACTTGGACCTCTAAAAAAAAAAAAAAGTAACTGGAAGATTAAAAAAAATCAAAATTAAATACTTGCTGAGACTAAAATCACTGGCTTTTCCCCCCCAGATAAGCAGCATATACATTGTATTTTTGGATGAAATGTATCTTTCTAACAATCTTCAGCATTTGTAAGATGGCCTGTCCAGCAAGATTCCCCAAGTTCCCCTATGGAATTGAGCAAATGTAGGGGACATCCCACACCTTGAAGCAGATGACACCAGTAAATTACTTCTATCCAGAAGAAACATCTATACAGAAATCCAATACAAAAGCTATCTTCTGCTTTTGAGCAAGGGAAAAAAATTGGGGAAGTGGAACCAGCATTTGGAACCCAGCATTTCAGTGCTTGGAAAACTGCTGCACTCTCAAGAGGTTAACACGACAGATCCTGTTTAAAGCAAAGTGAACCTTTAAATAGGATTCAATACAGAGAGATAAAGTCTACTCAGATGTCCTAAGGTATCTCGGTCTTTCCCTCTACGTACAGGCTTACCTATGAGGATTCCAGAATATCTACGGGTCTGAATCCACACTACAGATCACATATCTGATTCTTTACAACCTGGAATCACTTCACATAAAATATGCCATCATTCTCCCCTAGTTTGCCAATAAACTGCATTACAATTCAGTAGATAACTACTAATAGTCACTCCTTCCTCTTCCTAGACCTCCTGAAGTAGGTCATACTACAAATAGGAAATTTATAACAGTTTCTGAAATACTTTTAGTTTTAAGCACACTCGACTTGAGTATCAGCCAGCCATCATCAATCAGCTTATCTGCACCTCCCAAGTAATGACACTCTAAAATATGAAAACCCCATCACACAAAACCAATGTTACTAATACATATACTAATTTACACCTAAACTTCTGTGTGCTTTCTCAGTTTTATCTTCACAGAATCTTGGACAGGGAAAAACCATCCAAATTAAGATACCTTCATGCCTACAACTACCAAGAGCATTATGATCACCTATTCTGGTCTCCTATGCAATAACATCTCACAGAAAAAAAAAAAACTGCCGCATTAACTTACGAACCCATTTAAGATTATGCATATTTTTAGGAAAAGGTCAGTAAATTTTAATCGCAGTTGAAATACTGCAACCTTTAGTAAACTGTCATCATCACTTCTGAAAATTTGTATTGGGAGAAACAAAGCATCTGAATCAGAACTGGCAAAAAGCCAAATTCTTAAAGGTAAATAAATAATAATAAAAAAAAAAAAAAAATCAATGATCTTCAGACAGCCAATACAAAGCTGTATTGGGAGAAACAAAGCATCTGAATCAGAACTGGCAAAAAGCCAAATTCTTAAAGGTAAATAAATAATAATAATAAAAAAAAAAAATCAATGATCTTCAGACAGCCAATACAAAGCTGCCGGAATCACACAACAAGAATTTTGCACAAGGAGAAACTTAAGGTCCTGGACTAGCCAACACTGAAAGCGTGGTAGTCATTTATGCACCATATTCATGTTATTCTATCAAAAAAAGGACAAAAAGTGGAGAAGCAATGAGGAGTTTATTCTTCCTCATTCTGAGCACATGCGTGTGCACTGGAGAAAGGGAGAATCAAGGTACTTATTTTACAGTTACAGACAACTAAATTTTGTGCCCTCCACGTGTCTGCACCCTCCAAATCATAAAGTACTAAGCTAACAAAGTGTGAAGGACAGAACAGGAACTACTTCTGAGCATCAAAACCCACATTCTTTCAAATAAGTACTACCAAAAGTATGAGCCATTGGAAAAGATAATATAAAAACAAGAGAATGACTAGTTACTAATCCACAAAGTATCATTTAAAAACTGAAATGAAAATTGAAATTAACTAGATATAAATATATTATTTAACTTAACACTGACCTTGCTACCACCATCCAGTCTACCTCACGAAGACTAGAAGGTTATAAAACATTTGCATAAACTGAGGGGGTTTTGTTTTTAAAAGGCACAAGAAACATAAAGGACAAGTATATCTGCCCATTTCATTGATTTTCTCATCAAGAATACACAAGACTAAAGCTCTGAGGCTAACAATTAAATGTGGATTCCTATACACACTTAAAAATAGTCTTTTTAACAACCTGATTAACTAACCTAATCTGGCTACCTGAGGAACCATTTATTTCCTCCTAAATACTAGTTATTCAGGGAAAGAACTCATGATGAAATGTAAACTCATTACTCAAGTAAAATGAAGAGCTACTGGCTACTTCAAAGGTAACTCCCTTTTCATAGAGGCTCTTTCCTGTCCAGTCCTAAGAATTTACCAGCTCATTGTTCATCTTTTTTCTGGTTTTACGGGCTCAATTAATCAGAAAAAAAAAAATCATTTAATGTATCTTGAACAACTAGTCATAGATGTAGATCCATACAGAACTAGACAGCTTATAAAATTATAAAATACATGTTTTATTATTGTTAAAAGCAGTGCAAATACTAGATGAGCACTTGGCATTACCAACTTAAACAAAAACCACAAAAGCCTTTCATCCCTGGAAAAAAAAAAAATCTTTACAAAGTTAATTTTTTTTTTTTTTTTTAGCATTTCACTATGCCAGAAATCACATGCTGCTTGAGGAAGAGTAATCTCAACAAAAACTAGCAGACTCTAGTGTGCTGCACTGCACAGTATAAGACTTAAATTAGAAAGTGCTACAAATATAAGAAGGAGTTCCTGGAGAATCCAGTTTTTAGTTTAGATTGACAGAGTTGCCAAGTGTTCATCTAATACAGTAAGTAGAAGACATACAGAGAATGAAGTGTGCACACACATGCAAGAGAGAAACAAAATCCATACATGTTCTATGTCTAATGCTTCTCATTGCAACAAACCATTTTTATAAAGCTTTAAGGCATCCAGTAGCAGCGTTTCTTTGAAGACCTTTGAAAATCAGCACAGACAGAATGCTGGAAGAGCCTCTCTTGTTCCACAGAAGTTTTCTTCAATGCCAGGTCAATGAACTGCTAAAGCACCACCTATTTCCCTGTGTGTGTGTGCGTGTGTGTTCTTCAAGAAAACTGTTGGTAGCTGCCAGATTACAATAAAACATAGATATTCTATAAATCCAGCTCAATACTGCTGCCAAAACAGCATCTGCTGCAGCACCCGAACTGCTGTTAGTACTACTATACTACACTACTACACTATCCTACCTACACTCTAGCATGTCCTAATGCCCGATTACAGATGGGGACAAAATGTCAACCTCAGCTAGATCAAGCTCCACCTTGTCGTATGGCCCAACTGGTCTTGCCATGGTATTTCACTGCTCAACTCTTTGGGAACACACTCTGATATAGTTTTAACTCCATAAGTACACTGGATGCGCAACAAAGCCAACTGAATGGATATGTGCCAGTTCCTACTTTTCCAGTGCCTAACTTCATATAAACATTTTCAATAATTTATGCTCTAAAAGACTCCACAGTTCTATGTTCAGTTAAATATTTGTAATTTTTCATGTACAGTTTGAAAATCAGAGTTTAGAACACACTAGGAAGATGATAAATTGCTGCTGCCTCTGATTATCTGGCTCTCTAGAGAATTTTCTTCCCTATACTGCCAATGAAGAATCAAAAAAAGCCTGAGGTCACTACTCAAGAATAAAATTCGTGTACATACAAGTCTTCCAAGAGCTTTGGAGGTGTGCACTATGGTTCTTGATTCAAGCAAACAGGTGCCACTCTATGAAGTGGTGGAAACCAGTACAAATGTGTGAAGCTCTTTATGTGGGAAATTACAAGAGAGTTAAATGGCACTGAGCAAGGCACAAAAAGTGCTTTTAAAATAGAAACAAGGGAACATGCAGAGAACCTCAGTATCTAATTTAATTAATGATTGAGAATGCAAAGGCTCCAACTGGTGAAACATTAGCAGCAGCCATGAATTTCACTGTAGTTCTGTATAACAAGTAATCTTACCTGAGTGTTTCTCAAAAAAATGTCAACACATTGATTGTATTTTTCATCTGATCCTGTCAATGCTGAGATGACAGGCCCTGCAGGATGCAGTGAGAGATCAATGATGAAAAACAGATGTTTAGTCTTTTCACAATCAAAACCTACAAGACCAGGCAAATATGAAGTTTTGTCTGACATACATGCTTCTAAACAGCCCACAAATGTTAATGTTACATAATCACTTTCATATACATAAGATGACACGGGTGTCTCTTCCTCACAAGGGATATGACCCCGGATCATTCATATCACCAACGTATAACTTTAAATCTGATCCCTAATACACTCTTCTTTCAAGTACTCTCTGGTCACATAGCTAGTTATTTACATCAGCTACTGCATACATCAACCTATCTTCTCTGGCCTTTCACAAAGGAGACTTAATTTTGTCCATCAATTATGTAGAACACTTAAACCTTACATAAAACTTATTGCATTTCAGAAGAGCAATACACAATAGTATTGCTCACATCTAGCTCAAGCAAAGAGCGATAAATTCACCTTCAAAAGTTACAAAGGCATGTTAGCATCGTACAGTTGGGAGCTGACTTCCACAGATGTGTTTCCAAATACTGCCTTAAACTGACATTTCAATCAGACCAGTTAAGTACTTGCAAATGAATTTTAATGCTTGGCTATAATCAAGAACAGCACATTTAATATTAAGTAAACCCCAATCAGATTCAACCATAATTAATTATCAAATATGTTAAAGTGAAAACAAGTTAATATGCGGGGATGGGAATTTAGATAGATATCATTTTATTAGATATTAAAATATTTAATACATCTGTTATATATAGGGAAAATTTAAAAGAGGGTATTCTGACAATCATTTCTCTGTTTTTAAATTAAAATACAAGCAATGTAGTTAATCCTTATAATGCTACAAATAGTCACAAACTGGGATGCAGGTACCCCTGAAATGAAAACAAAAATAGGATGGAATAGAACCTTACGAGTCCATAACATCACATTTAAAGGATGTCTAGCTAAACTCTGGTTTGGTATTTCTTTTGGGGGATGGAAAGACAGAATGGCCCTGACTATCACCGTGGATGTGAGGAACCTGATAGTTTCCTAAAGCCGTGTCTTACAGGCAGGAAGAAGATGGTAGAATGTCTACAGTAAATTAATAGTCTCGCACATGCACAGAAGACTCATTTATTCCAACTGCCAAATACCTAACTCAAATTTTACGTTTCCACATTACTAGAAATCCTTGAAAGAATAACAGCACTGAACTAGCCAGCACGAGCACTAAGCATTTACCCCACCACTGAGCACACTACAGTACACCAGAAATTCATACCAGACACGAATAATATAACTTTCCATTTACAGACAATTGCATTTGTTGTTAAAATAAACACAAATAGTTTTGCTAAGCCCATCATAATGGTGACATTACAAAAACATGTTTATCAGCTTCATGACTCCATGGATATATTTGATAAACAGGAAAAACGCACTACAGTTTTAGATTGAAGTAGATTAAGAATGTTATGCTAGAGTCAAACAGATCCAATCAGAAAACCAAAAGGCCTACCTAGAAACCTGACCATCAATAAGAGTCAAAAAAGCAGCCTTTCCATTTCTAGTAGGTATTGCGTTTTGCACCATGACACTGCAGTCTCTGAGGGTCAGATTAATTAAGATCAACAGCAGCTGCAGTGCAACGTGAGAAGCACACTGCCACAGCTCTCACCAGTCCAGCCCAATTACCTGCAGCATTCCAACACTGGGCAACCAACAACTACCACACTCCTCACCATGTCATTAACTCCCACTGGCCTCCTGATAAACGTTAAAAAACAAACTAACCTCTTTTTAAGACCGACTGCAAAGCTGACTGCACCTTCTGCAGGATGCAATGATGAGTCCCAGAGAGATGTTTGCCAGTCAGATCTTTACAGATGTTGCTAAACTTTATGCTAGAACTGTGTCCAAAGATGGAAATGAGATAGCAATCAGGCACAAGCCCTCCTCCTAAACCCTTCCATGCTCCATTTCTAAAAGCCAGTCTGACAAATTCACTAAATCTAAGGTTTTATCCCCTGGCCAAAAAGATACTGATCACTAATGAAATAAATTCAGTGGTCAACTACTAAGGACAATAGCTAAGTTAATGTCATTAATTAAAGAACTAACCAGATCAGAGTATTTGAAAAAAGTATTGCTTGTTACAGGTTGCATCCGTTAAGAAAAGCATGAACATGTTTCTTTAATTGTGCAAGGGAGAAAGGGAAAACCATTAACAAGATTCAGACACTCACTGTTTATATATCTGAAATATCAGCTCAAAGACCTATGTTCTAAAATGCATTAATACTTTGATCTATCTGCAAAATACCACTGAAGTATTGTATGGAAATTTTAAACTTTGTGAAAGATGAAAATTTCAAACTTTCCGCGCATACCAGCTTTTTCTCCTGGGTTTTGGCTTTGGGGGTTTTGTTTTGCTTTCTTCAGAATGCATGAGTGCAGAAAACAGATGTGTGATGAATAATTGCTTTGCTGAAAACTCAACTTTACCGAAAAACAATACTGCTATTAGAAGCACCTTCATCTACATCAGCTTTCTAATCCACTGAGAATCATTTGGGTTTCAGTTATATTGAAAATTAGCTAAAAGCAATCACAAGGGAAAAAAAAATTGAAAATTATTAAATACATCATTTTGGCACTTCCCTGAAATAACACCCATCCTCACTTTGTTCTTTATTTTGCCAACCAAGTGCACATACAGCTCGCCTGTATCATTTATTAAAGTTCAACTAACCATTCCAAATCTATCACAGGTCGCTTTAAACCTTTCTTACACAAGACAAAGACACCACACTTGCTTGGAACCAAAGCCATTTACTATGTCAAAGTTTATTCACTCATCAACATGAGTAAGTCCCTACACACAGAAGAAATCAATGCAAAACTTCGTCTTAAACTTCTCCTCAAAATTTATCTAAGCCTGCCAAATGAGAAGCTGCACATGCTCACTCCCATGGGTGAGTTAGATGTGTAACGATACGTAACATACCAAGTTACATACTCCGTGTCGGCTTCCTTTTAAATGTAAAATACTAAGGTTCTGCTGGCTGACAAGCAAACTTTTTTTTATTCTGTTCCAGTAACCAGGCAACTGACAACTGTTCAACTGAGAATTATCTCTCTGAACAGCTGGCAATCAACACTTGGGGGTTTTGGTGGTTGGTCTCTTTTTTTTTCCCCTCTAAACTAGTAGAAAGATCAGTGATTACTTTACAAACCTACACAGCTCTAGATTCCACCTCTGAAATCTTTACTCACTATTTAGTCATTTCCTCAGTCCCATTATTCCCAAAGCTACTCATGTAAGTCAATGTTTACAACAGAATCTGAAATCTTTTTTATACTTACGAAGTCTCTGATTAACTGACGCTAACACTTTATAAAAAATGAGAAGTATCAAGAATAAAAACAAGATGCATTTATTGATGTATGACAAACCACCTTCAAGGAACCATGACAACAGACAGCAAATAACTAACACCACTTTGCCTTCTAACTCCATTACTCTTTTTTCTCCTATAGCTGAAAAAGCAGTAATTCACTTCAACATTATTTCAAGTGTTGCTTTTTAAAACAGGTTCTTCTCCCCTCTAGACTTTAGGTTATTCTTAAGAGCGTGCAATTTAACATGACAATTCCTTTATTACGTAAAGGAAATAATAATGGTGAACCAGGCTTAATACATCATATCTTCCCCCTTCCTAACAGTTTAATAGGAGTAATTAAGCTAGAAAGTTAATTTATTAATTATAAATTCCTGCAAAGTTGTGTTATTTAAGCATCCAGCATGTTCAAAAGGTTTTTAAGAGTGAGAATAAGAGGCTTTTCAAAAGGGCACTTGGAGAAAGATTAGCTAGACTATCTCCCATAATACATGAATGTTTCAAAAAAAATCTGATATTGAAACACAAAAACATTTCAATCACAAGTCACTTGGTGAAGACACAGCATAGCCACAGAACACTTCATACAATGTCTGCAGGAGGCAGGAGAATAAATTCCCACCTTTGCGCTCGACACACATTTAGATCACTGCTGATTAGAAATCTGCTATTAAAACAACACGGCTCATCTATCGTTAAAAGCAGTAAAACCTTATCCCCATTTAATTACGTTTTTATTAATCTCTGCTTTTAATATGATCTAATTTCAGCACACACATGACTCCGTATTCCAATAAATTGAAAAACACTGACCGAGCTCAAATTCACTCAAGCACCAAGTTCAGACCAGGCAAGATCCCGTTGCAAGATAAACAACATGATGCGACGTAACATAATTTTGTGCGCGCGTGTGTGTATGTGAGAGACTGGGGCGGGAGCACAGAGAGAGCGAGCAAGACTGCATGAGAGAAAGCAAGCAACTGAGAGCGCGCGCCAGCATTCGCAATGGAAAAAAATACATTTGTCCGGAGTAGTTGTCAGTCCAGCGCTCACTATAATTCAGAATGGAGAAACAGATAAGACAGTGAGAGAGCTTAATACAAAAGAAATACTCTTTGTTTATATTATTCAAAATAAAACCATACAGTAAAATAGCTTCACAGAACAGCCACTTTCTTTACGAAGTTTGATTCATTAATATAAAAGTAGCATGGCTAAGTCTGTATTTCAATTTGGGACCAGAACCTACTAGTCAATACACACTCTGTACTTCTCTGTGGAAAGGATCGGTACCACTTAGTTTAAAAGCAGGGCATGTTTTGCTATTTTAATTTCATTTCCTAACCAAGGGGGACAAGCCTGAACAGAAAAGAATCAGGGATAATCTAAGCACAACAACCAAAGTCAAATTGCAGCAATTAGAAAAAGTCAGCTGGTAACCTGAAAAGAGAACAATAAATCGTGTACTCAAAAAAACAAGGCTGTAGCAGAGGGTAATGTATTTATATACTGCTTCCTATTTTGTAAACTAAAATGTTCAGTGTAAAGCTGTTTTTTCCTTCAATTTCTTGTTATTATAGCTGCCATATAATTCTTCAGTAATTATGTCACCTTTAGATGCACAAAAATAATCCCAACAGAAATCAGTCTGCATACTGAAGTCCTATATCACAGAGGAAAAAAAAAAAAAAAGAACACTATTAGATCACAGGAACTACTCATGACTTCTGTATTACAACAAACTCCCTCCTTTCCAAACAGCAACTTACTCAGACTGTGCTAAAACTTTTTGGACATACAGAAAAGGTTCACAGAAGCGTCGGCAAGAGAACATTCCATAGCAAAACGTACATGAAACACATTTATATTCAGGAGCATTAGAGGTAGGGACTGAGTAACTTCTACCAGGAAAAGAGAATAATTGTTTAAGAAACTTTGTAAGAAGAACAAACCATATCTTTCTATCAGTTATTTCACAAGGTTTATATTCCCTAATGCTATATGAGCATGAGATTCTGGAAGAAACCCAAAAGCCATCAGGGAATGCCAGGACCTCCAAAAATTCCATGGGCTGGTGGTCAAATGCAAACAGAAGGACTAACGAGAGCTGGCCATGCTGGAATCCATTTCTCATCCCTGCTCCATCCTTTAGCAGGTATCAGTTGCCCACTGCCTTAAAACATTCATTTTCTATACGACACAAAGTGGCTGCAAATTTAACGCAGAGCATATGAAGTCAAAGTGGAACTTCATTTGCACCTGTTACAGTGAAACTGCTTGAATCTCTCTGCCCTGGTTATTTTAATTATTACTACTGATTTTAAGAGAGAATGTGTTTGTGTCATAAATGATTTTACTCACCTCATTCTAGCTAGCTAATTTTTATTTTTCAAAGGTTGTTCTGCTCCTAGTGCTGTATCTTTACAATTTGCTACACAAAAAAATATGTAATTCTGATTTAATCAGAAAACAGAAGAACTATGCTAGAGCACTGAACAAAAGATCTAATCTTTGGCGCGTCCTTTCCAAGTGAGTGTAAATAAACTATAGTAAAATGAAAAGGCTTGTAATTTGGTATTTGGAATATTCTTCATAAACACCAATTTTCTGTAACATCCTTGCATATCTGATACCACCTCATGTATAATGCAGAAAATCTATTTCATTTTCATCTATTGACAGTGAATTTAATTTACTATTGCGGCTCTTTACCCAGATTATGTTATTAATTCTGTAATCAGACTCTTTTGAATGCTTTTATTTCTTTCAAGAGTTTTCACAATTCTACATTGATTTTTTTCGCCCTAATATACCTTCCAAAATAAAGGATCATTTTCTCTAACTTTCTAAAGAAGAGCAAAAAAGAAAAAAAACTCAAAGACAACAATCAACAGTTCATAAGCTGTATCTTTCAACAGATAAAATCTGCATGCATCACTTCAACCTCTGACATTTAAGGACTATAAACTGCATTCATTAAGGATATGTACAACAGGTGCATTACAATTTCCACACCAACAATCATCATTGTGAATAGACCACAATCTCACCATTAATAAAAAATTACCCGCTTCTGCCTGACACTACAGTTAGACACTAATGTTTACATCCATGCCAACTGCCTTCACTGTTTTGCAGAATTCAGTCACCTTCTTAAACTAGATCAAATGCAAAGCAGCTTCTACTTTGCCAACAGAAAAAGAGCTGGAAACAGCTAGTCAACTCAGTTCTAAAGCACCAGTTATTTTTCAAAATAACAAAATCAAAACACCAAAAAAAAAAGCATTAGCTGTGTTATCATTTCCCATCAGTTTTTAAAAAGTCCTCCAGAACAAAGTTCAATTATAGAACACTAATTCTGTCATCTTTAGGGGGTAAAAAAAAGATCACTCAATTGCAGAAGCTAAAATCTTGTATATCATTATGTAAGACTCCCTCTTCAGAAACCTTATAAAGGAGGAATACTAAATCAGGTATTTATTATTGTTATACGTAAATACTTGAAACTTCTTTCTTATGCATTATGCTGGTTGATATAAAATACTCATTTCTTTCTTCACCCAAAGTATTTCACTTTCATAATAAGAGTTTTCTTCTACCATCACGATAAACATAATATAAAGAATACCTAAAGAGCAGCACTTGTCCTCTTTACTTCACTCCAGAGCCAGTGAACAAAGCAGTGAAGCAGAAAGAAGGTACATAATGGATTTAAAGCAAATGGCCCATTCTTTAAGAGGCGGCCTCTCATTTTTACTCATTCTAGCTTAATTGTCATTACAATGTCTGGAAACTTCAAACGAACAATTATTTTTACGCCAGCTGTCAAGTTGGTTCCTCAAAGCTAGATTTAAAAAAAAAAACTAAAAAACAAAGCAATCAAAATGTTAATGAAAATATTCTTTTGCAGAAACACTGTAAACATCTTTAAACGTATTTCAAGCAGTTAGTGCCCAGTCCACTCCATACACCGAGAGAGACAGAACATTCATATTCACTGTTGCACTTTGTAACACACTTTTTCTGAGAAATAATGATTCCAGCTGCACTGGAAGCTTAGTCGTCAATACATGAAACACACTGACACGTACATATATCCCTTGGGATTTGAAAATAAAGAATTGGCTAATTTTTGCACCTACCTGGGTAAAAATCTTTGGATTTAGACAGCTTGATGGTGGCCCCAGTCTCTTTCTGCAACTGAACAATTGTCTGTCCTCCCTTCCCAATTATAGATCCAGCAGCATAACTAGGTATGAGGACCTTTAGAAAATACTGGCCATCCTCTGAAAAATTGAGATATTCATGGTTAACATGGCTTAGGAACTTTGATTTTCCCCCCCTAGACCCACAAATAACCAAAATTTTACATCTTTAAAGTCATCCAGTAATCCATGCATTTACATCTAACCAGTTGCGTCATTCTACTAGACACGTTTAGACTGTGCCTTTGACATTTTAACATACGTATACCCGTTTATTCTCAGTAAATTAAAGAATCCACACAGATTCCTTAATCTCGTAAAAGAATAAGAATAAAATCCAAATTAAAGGTGGATTTTTTTTCTCCCAATGGTAAACCGCAGCAGGCAAAAATGATTGGACCCCTTTAAAAAAATAAAGCCCTGCACGAAAACGTGCCTAGTGACAACTACATCCTTGCTTGAAAATACTGCAAAAGAAATGCCAAAACTCAAAAGGAATGAATTGTAAATTCTGATGGGCTATTTGTTTGCCATCAGTAAACACACGAGAATAGCAATTAGCTATTGCCTGCATTCTTCTTAAGTGAGCAAAACGACTACTCTGCTACCAAATAACCCACCCAAAATGTGGGGTTTTATTCCAAGCATTTCAGCCACTGCCAAAAAAACAACTCAACACGGTGGGGATGGAATCACTTGCCTAAGTAATCCTGATGTATTCCTTTAGCACTTCTTAAGTGACAATGATCTCTTTTAAGCTCATTAATTAAAGGACATTAAGAAGAATTTTTCCCAGTTGGTCAAAAGCCTAAGTTACTTATTTTAAATACACTTAAAAGGTGATGAGATAGACAATGCCAGTCCTCTACCCACCACTAGCGTTAGAGCACACAATCGGAATGGGGGGAAAAGATGTAGAATGAATGGAGGGGAAAAAGAAAAAAGGATTCCCAGGCAGATTCGGGAGCTGCATGATTGTCTGTGCCCTCACCCCACTGCTAAATCCAGCTACACTGAGGAAGTCTGAGGACCTTCCGTAACCGCCTCCAAAAAAGTGCATGGCAATAAGGGTACGGCAGTTCCCAGACTTGGGCTCTCCCCAGTAATTCAGGCAAGGTCCCACTGGCATGGATATCAAGAGTCTGTCTCATCATGAAACCTGTTCCACAAAGTTGGCTGAGCTTTTTTTTTTTTTTCCCCCACCCCTAAGCAGAAGGAACGATCCCAGTTCACCTTACTTCTCTTATCCAAGACTACAAAAGTGCCTGTGTGTGACAGTCGTGCCCACCCGTCTGAACACAGCTGGCTGAACCAGGCACTGTGCACCGCCAGACCGCTGCTCTTAATACCGGGTAAATAAAATCACCTCTGCCTCGGTGCATTGTTATGATGACTCCAGTGCAAACGGACCGGGGAGATGCTGGTCCCGTTATAACTCATCTCCTCCAGGAAGAGCAGGATGTTAACTCGCGAGTCCCCGCAGCCGGGAGGCGACTC
>NW_010433343.1:0-370 GCF_000710305.1 Buceros rhinoceros silvestris | reverse complement strand
CCCCGCCCCCAGCCAGCCCTCGCCCCCAGCACGGCAAACACACGCCGTGTATGCGCTGACAATAGAAGTGAGGCCAAGGAGGAGGAAAACGCACGGCAAGGCTGAAATTCAACTTGCGACCCCGAGGATGTGGAAGGAGGAAAGTGCGTTTGCCATCTCCTCCCAGCTGCCATTTATTCTCGCCCATCGTGACACGGGCGAGGGATAGAGCCGGGCTGCAGAAGCCCCTTGTGCTCCCTCCTAGTCTCCGTAAGGGTCATGGCTGTGCAGCCCCAGCGTGGATATTAAATAAAAAGACCGGTAGATGCTGAAAACCGACGCCATTTTGATGAATGATAACATTAGAGAAAAGGGAATGTTTGGGGGGGGA
>NW_010433342.1:375-18529 GCF_000710305.1 Buceros rhinoceros silvestris | reverse complement strand
CTCTCCTTTGGTGGCTCACAGAAAAAAAAAAGGTCAGGAATGAAATGCAAATTCCGTAAGTCGAGAGAAGTCACAAATATCCTTACTTTCACCCAGCTGTACCGCAAAGCTCCCACACTGTGTAATTTGTACTAATACTTGTGTCTTGAAATCTTCAGCCGTGTCTTCTCTGCAACTTCCATCAGTATTTACTGACCAAGGAGTGCATTTTAGTTTGTTGCCGTATTGTTTTGTGTGTATTATTTCAGCAATTTTTACCATGGCAGGAAAAACAATTGTTTCCCCAGTGGAATGTGGCTTTTCGTCTTTCACTATTACCTAAGAAACTTCAAAGGAGGCTTCTAGACATTTATCACTAGATTTAGAGTCAAGTCTTGTTAAAGTTGACCAGCAAGCTTTCAAGCAGCTGCTTTCAGGTGTTCTTGAAAAGACATAAAAGAGTAGTGTTACAATAATTTTGAGACGAGTAAGTGGGAAAACAGTTGGGAATATCTGCCAAGAGGAAGTGGCATCATATGACAGGTAACTTCCAGTGCTGCCAGAAGGACTTAATGCAATTCTTTTTACATTCGAGTGATAGTTGAATTATTTTTACTTTGAACTCTATACCTGTTTGGGAAAAACAATGAAAAGGAAAAGCAATTACAGTAATATAGGTCATTGAAAGACAATATTTGGTTTAAAATATTTTGAGAGCATGCTAATTTGTATAATTATTTGTGGGGGGGAGGGGGCGGGGGGGTAGACCAAAGGGGGTGCGTGTGTTTTGGTTTTTTTTTTTTTTCTCTTCTGAACTTTCCCTGGGTAAGATGAGGACTTCGGTTTCAGCATCTTAATTTTCGGCAGCAGCAACCAGTATTGGAGGTTCTTGAGCTGTAAGTTGTGGACCATTACCTTGCAGCTTCTCTAGGCTTTTGCCTCCAGAAATTTTAAAGCAAAATGCTATTTTTTTTTTTTCCGTGATGTTAGGCAAAACTATAATTTGTTTGCTCTTTCTCCTGGATAGAGTTCAGTTGTGCATCTTTGGGAGAATGAGACTTGTGGATGCATGTGACTCCCTGTCATTCCTCTGTCACGTGTAAGACAGCTTTGATCAAATTGTATGGAAGTTAGAGGTGGAAGTTGAATATTTCTGATGCAATTTTTATGACCAAATAGACAATCAAAACCCACATTGATATCCCTATTAAAAAAAGGTGGTAGCATAAGTTCAGCTATTTTCTTGTATGCCTTTTAATCTGGACAGGGGGGAGAGACCAAACCACAGAAAATGAAGCTTAAGCAGTTTTGTGAACAGGGTAATTTATCATCTCTTAAATCCATTGTGAAATTATTCCTGGAATAAATTTGTCTTGATACTACACAGGCATAGATGTTAATTAGAGCAAATAGGCTATAGTTTTTATGCTGTAAACAAGTGTAAGCTAGGAACATAAGCTCTGTAATTAAGTAATCAAAACTCCTACAGTTTGATTTGTGTGCTACCGAGTGTACACACATGCATGAAATTGTGCAGTTTACACTCAGTGGCATAGCTTCTCGTTTAACGTGTTCTCAGCATAGGGTTTTTCTGCTTTACGTTACTCCTGTTTGAAGAACTCCTGTTAATACACCTTTGTTTCACTTTGTCCTTAGGAAATTGTGGTAAATGCATTGGTAATATAGGAAATAAAGCTATTCTAGAAGTATGAGCCTTTACAATTTACTTGATCACGCGAGGTTCATATGTGTCCCTATGGGGAGCCCCTATACATTCAATAGTGCTCTGCGTGAGCATGGGGGTCCATCTGTATCCAGTCCGTTACCTTAGCCTGCAGCTATACCACCTAGAGCTGTGTGCTTATCAGAGCCAATAATGCAAGTAATGACAGCCTGTCCAGCATGTGTTCAAGAGCCATCCAGGGAAAAGAAACCCCAAGGGTTAAAAAATAAATAAAAATTTTAAGGTTTTGTTAACTCCAAGAGGTGATCCTGAAACCCCAGCACAGTTAAACGGGTGACCCATTGCCTTGCTTGATTTTTAGCATGCCAGAGTAGCTTTGGGATGAAATAACCGTGAAAATGGGTTGATCTGATAATTTTTAAGAACAATTAAATACTGTCTTGTCATATTTCATTTAAAGTGGATTATTTAAATTTACTTTGAGTTTTTTCAGATTGTTCCGGTATAGTTGTTGTGTGTGCTGCCTGTTTCTCAAGAACTTAGCACGTCTCAGTTGCAGAATAATTTCTGTTTAAGATTTTCAAGCATTTTTTCAGTGAAAATGGATATATTAGTAATTTTATTAAGAGAGTGAACATGTTTTCAGCAAAACACTATTCAATTTTTCATGACCATTGTGTAAATAATCTTTATTATATTAATATCCATACACTGTATGTGAAACTGTGGGCTATCGTAGGAGTATCAAAACTGTCATAAAAAAAGCAAACAAACTCAACCACGTTGTCATACAGGAACCTTTTACTCTTTGTACGAACTATAGCATGAGTTCATCTGAAATAATATTAAATCCATCCATTTGTGTATCAGTGCATCTTTGGCATGTAAAAATACATGGTTTCAATCTGAAGTAGCTAGAAGGAACATCTGTTTGTCATTGCCTCATCCATTGCTTTTATGAAGTAATGTAAGCAAACTGTTTTCCTTTAAAATTATCAAATTTTTTGCTTTAATTTCCAGTTTTAAAATTTAAATTTGATTAAACTTCTTTAAAGCCAAATGTAGCAAATTTCAGGAACCTAAAGTTAGCATTTTTCATCAGAAAGGTTATGTTTAGCTTAGCAACACCATAGATTGATCTAGCTGTGCTGTGCTTTCCTAAGACTAGGGACACTCACTGAACCAAAGCACTTGCAGGTTTTCTTATCTTGATGATATCAACAGGCATGTTTGTTCCATTTCTTAAAAGCACTTATTTTGCTGTTCAGAGTTACCAATTCTGAAACTTTACTTGACGGGTTTAGATAGAAAACTGTTGAGGACAGAAATAGACAGACTTTAAGGATTGTACACTCAGTTCGGTTTGGTTTGGGGTTACTTGGCTTGGAAAATAAGAACAGAAACAGCTTACTAACTTTAACAGGTTGTGGACTTTGAAGAATTTGGCTTAATTTGAGATCCCCAAAAGACAATACTGCTTCAGTGATCAGAGTCAGTCATGAGATCATAATTTTTGTATAATATTTGTGGTATATGTTTTGTGTATTTGTTGTATTATAAAGTAATTCTGCCTGCCTTCCGTAATCTCATAATCACTTTTTGCTGGGAGAAAAACAATATTGTTTGAGAGACTAGGGGTTTTAGTTCTAAACTTTTTTCTTCTAAATGTTACTGTCTACTACCAATACATGATCTCAGTTTGGCCCTTTCAAGGTCACCAGAAGTGATTTGCAGATGTCTTCTGTAATGGTGACTCATGTGTAAGGCTCAAGCGTCAGAGCAGGAAATTCACAAACTTGGTGAATACAGGGTTAGCTGGTTCAAATCAGCCTGGTTTTGCCATTGGGAAGGTGGTGAAGTAAGGCAAACAGTTTGGATGATTGAAGACCTGATCCTGCCTATGACTCTGCAAATAAGAATGTGGCCATTTTTTGTTTAAAGTTTGTTGTGGGAGATATCCATTTGGCCAAAATGACAAGCTGTTCTGTCCTTTTTCTTTCGTGAGGGGGAGACAAAAGGGGATGTTTCCACTTGTGCTGAATTGACGACTTTCCCTGGAGAAAACTGTTATGTTGGTTCTGTTTTCCAGAGGAACTGTGTAATTAAGACAACTGGATTCACCTTGCTGAAAAAACTCTTGATGCTTGGCAAGGCTTTAAAAAACGGTTTGGAAAGTGTGGCTGGAAAAGGACATTTCTATGCAGCCTCCCTCCTCCCATTCTCCATTTTCCCCATTAGCCCTCTCGTCCTCAGGGCTCATGTTGATACTTAGTGAAAATGATGGGATGCAACACGACTGCAAGGCTTCTCTACAGCTGAGCATGACCAGTGTCAACCAGAGTTTTGATAATGTGCAGTTACTCAACGGTCCTGTCACTGACATTATCTCTGTCCCCGTAGGGGCCACCTGCTATAGACCATGACCCTTACACCTGACACATCAAGGCCTATAAAACCAAAGAAATTTCTGATTGAACTATATGTTATGCTGCACGTTTAAATGCCCAAGCACACCTTTAGATATTAATTCTTAAAAAAAAAAGTCATTTTGTATGCTTTCTTATCAGAAATGCAGATAATGAAATGTGTGAAATATGTAGCAAATTTCAGCTTGATGTTACTCGATGGTGTTGCTCACTTTCCTTTGTATTGCAGGCCAAGTTCTGTTAATTGATGCAAACCGTTGCTGAATGCTGGGGGAGAATTAACCTGTTGGTATCTGCAGTCATAGTTCTGAGGTTGACACTGAAAGATGCTAAGACCAACAGTAGTGGGAAATTACATGACAGCTCACATTTAAAAATTTTGATGAGTCATATTTTCTTGAAGCAAATTAAAACTAAAATCACCATTTGCAACTGAAATTTGTTCATCTGCTTTGCCTCATTTTGAAAATATAGTTGTTAGAACTTTTTTTTTCAAATTTGTATGTTTTAGGAGTATCTGGGAATACAGTGATCTTCTAATTGACCAAAGCGAAAATATCAAGTAACTGATAAAATCAATGAATTAACCTGACAATTCCTGATAACTTTTTAAAATTGAGCTGCTGTGACCAGAAATTGTCTACACATGGTTGTGTAGAAATTGTTCAGAGTTTGATGGAAAGCCTGAGAGATTATGTGGTAGGAATCACAGATTTTATAACTGGAATACCTTTCTCTTATGAGGATGAAAAAATAATGTTGCCTTATTACCTGCAACTTCATTTATGTGAGAGGAAGCTTAATATAATTCGAGAACATAGTTTAAATCCAGTTAAAAAACTGCAGGTGGAGAAGGGGGAAAAATGTTATTCTCCGTTGCTGGATTTATTATGTGGATATTAAAGAACATTATAGTCATACTGTGTGTGACCCTGTGACCTTATATGAAGCTATTGAAATTATTGTACATGTTGTGCAGTTGTTGGTTATTTAAATTATTTTAGGTGTCTTGATAGTCTACAGCTGTATTTAGTGCTGGTAATAAATTTTTTTTTTTTTTCCTCTGGCTAGCACTTCTCAAGAGTAAGATGCTGAATTTTTATATGATGTTCTTGTGTGTACAATAGCTTACATTTTGAAAGAATTATTCATCTTGATGTGTTTCCCATGAACCTTTACTGTCATCACATTTAACTATGTGAATTAATACAATCTCTAGAGGGATTATGGTATATTGAGCTTTGCTCCAAGAAACTGGGTAGAGAGAACAGCTATATGTAAATTGCAATTTGAAGAAATGAAATCCTAGATCTCATGGTCATTTTTTTTTTTAATGATACTTATAGCATTAACTACTCTAAGCTAATTTAAGGGATTTTACAGAAGAGAAATATGAGAGCATATTGTGCTGTTCAGTGATGGAGATTTAATCATTTCAACTAGTGTTAGAACTTCGAAGAAAATGTTCGGGGATGAAACTTGCCCTATTTGTTTTTCAATTTTCTTTTCTTCCCCCTTCCATGTCATTTCAACCCAGCTGATGTCAAAAGTGGGTCAAACCACTAGCTTTACCAATGCAACTTAGCTGTGTGGGTTTTTTTTGGTTTTTGTTTTTTTTTTATTAGAGAATGGAACAGCTTTTACATGGACAAAGAGAAATGAAATCACTTTCAATGAGAGAAAGAGGCCTCATTATAGCCACCAACAGCAGTTATTGACAGCTACACTTCCTATTAACAAGGAGCATTTAAGAGTTTGGCTGTTGGATCTTTGGACTTGATCTAATTTGCTAGCATTAATTAGTTTCTTTTGAGCACAGACACTTGGTGCTCACAGCTATAGATTTGGAGGACTAATTAGGACAGAAAATTGAACAGAATGGGGTAAGGCATTAACCTTCAACCATTACCAGCTGGGGCTCTGATAAAGACCACAGAGTCCAAATGCTCCTATTCATGCAAAGAGTACTCTAATGAATATCAATTTCAGCCAGGTTGCCATATCCTACAAGTGCTGTCTTAAATTTGATTCTCTTACCTGATAGTGATATTTATATATATATATATTAAACCGATATTGGTAGTTCATAGCTCGTAGATGACACCTCAAGAAATTACCTATGCTTTGTCTGGTCTTTCAGTGTTTTTTTCTCAAGTTAGAGATTTTATTGATTTCTGGTTAAGATCTTGAATTTAAAACAGTTTTTCCTGTCCAGCATAAGTATATTAACATAGTCTAGATTAATTACATCATGTTAACTAATGCTGGTTTAAATAGAGGATGCCTGCATATTTTTGGATTCTTTTAGTACGTGGCATTGGGGGTTGGACTAGATGACCTTTGAAGGTCTCTTCCAACCCAAAGCATTCTCTGGTATCAGTATCCATGACAAGAGCACTGACCAAGCTAACTGCTGAAGGTTGAACAACAGGATTGCTTCTTTTGCGGCTTTATTATGAAATACAGTTACTGTAGTGTGATGTCATGTTGGTGATCCAGTTTTAGGAGTAAAACTGTTCTTTCAGACTGTGGATCAATAGTGTTTCAACATCTGCGGCATGGAAGTACTTTAACTGTATATAAAGAAAGGAAAGAACCAATTGTCTTTGTCCTTTTGTACTGTTTTTTTGATTGTTGGACATGAAATGAAGATCCAAGATCATCAGTTGTTTCTACCCTTTAGTCATATCACCACTCCCTGACAAAATCCCTATCATATCTAGGTCATTGCTTCTGTCTTCATGAGACTTCTGTACCTGAAAATTCCTTGCCCAGTGATGAGAAAAGTCTAAAAGTCTCTTCTTTGACCTCCTTTTCTTTCAGGAAGGACATTATAGCTCTACTGTATATCCTGGGACTTTTGAAGAATTCTATCTCTTCGGGTGATGTCTGGCATTTAGCTCTTCAAGGCAAAGATTGCTTTTTATTAAGTGCTCTATTTCCATTTCTCCACTGGTGAACTCTATACTGTTAGGTTGAATAGCTGGTTGCACGTCTTAGGGTGGTGAGGTTGGTTTGGCGCAAGCTGTGAAAAAAGAGAAATTCAGACTTGCCTGTAGCTACTGATCTTGGGGTGTTTTGTGGTATTTAGATCAGTCTTTGAAGAACCACTTCTGCTGGCTGTGAGGTGAGTGTCCATAGGGTAGCGGCCAGTGAATAGGGGAAACGTGGTCAAGTTCTTCCAACAAAAGGGGGAAGCTGGGTAGGTTACTTTTGCAGCCTCTTACTAATACCAGGTTTGTGTCTTTTCCTGGGTATTATATACAGTATTTGCTGATTCTCATAGCTTTCCCTCCGCTTTGATGCATTTTGATTCTTCCGTGTCAGTCATTCGCAGTGCCAGCAAGTGAAGGCATACTTGGTATTCTGTAAGGTTTTTTTGTGTCTATTGATGGTCTGCTAACCTACTGATGGTGTAGCTGATGTATTAGAATGGTTCAGTGTGGTATTACAGTGGCGTAGTTGCACATAGCTGTTAATGGCAGTGCATGTGACTTATGGGAATTTGTTTTAACTGGATGTCCTTTATGATGTACTAAGTAGTTCTTTGCAGTTTTGGATTATAAATCTCTCTTCGATACTGCATTCAACAGTAACACAGTTAGCACTTTGTGTAAATAAACCTAATACTTTTAAGAGGTCATGCTATATTCCCATTGCATGTGAATAAATATTTATATTGTATATGAATAATGAATATTACCCTGGGGTTACTTTCACACAGAAAATAGGTTATTTTTCAGCTGTTGAAGTCAGAGTGTGTTGTCTATGTACCATTAGGTTTGGTAATGGAAAACAGAACTTGGTTTGGTCAAAAAGTAGCTACTGTGTATTCAGAAATACAATAAATAGTGAGCTTGCAGATAGCCTATAAGCAGCGTATTGAGCTTGTAAAAAACCTGTATTTAGGGTAAGGTAATAGGAGAAAACTTCTGTCCACCTTTCTTTAGAAAACGCATGAAGTTGGCAAGTATATTTGCCAAAGAAAATTGCTCATCCGAATCTCAAATATTGAAATGTAGTATTAATTCCAGTTGATCTAAATACGAATCAGAATAGTGGCTGCAGTTGCATCTAGTATGCACTGCTTTTATGAGGCAATTTTGATCTCCATTACTTCCTGTACCCTGAG
The DNA here is from genome assembly GCF_000710305.1 of Buceros rhinoceros silvestris. NCBI lineage: Eukaryota > Metazoa > Chordata > Aves > Bucerotiformes > Bucerotidae > Buceros > Buceros rhinoceros. Next base: position 10,308 of record NW_010433342.1, on the reverse strand, counting down.
AGCTATACCTGTTGTACGTTTTTTTGTGTGGAATATGATGGATCAGTAGAACTAGTTTAAAAAAAATGTTTTGGAAACCACCTTCAGTATTCCTCTAAAATAGGCAGTGGCTCACTTTCAGACTGTGTTAAAAAAAAATGTAAAAAAAAAAAAAGGGGGGGGGGGCAGGAATCACAGGCCTTAGCAGGTAATAGGGATTTGCAAATTAATGTTGAAATACAGGTTGGCAAATAAACACACTTTCCACAAGATGGTGGTCTAAGTGTTCTTAATGCTTTTTGGTGTTCTGGAAACATCAGTGTGTGTTTAATGAAATCTCAGATTTTCATCCTGGTTTGGGATGAAAACGTTTTAAACTTCTTTTTGCCCGTGTGGTTCTAAAGATTGCTTAGCTTTAATTGAGCGAGTTGTCCCTCTGGCACTTACTCTTTGATTAGAAGTTAGTGGATCCTGTGGTAACAACACTGACAATGCACAACTTTTTTTCAAAGTAGAAACAATGTTGTTTGTTTCTGAGTAAAGTCATATCTGTATGTTATTATTCAGGTCCTTTTAATAATGACAACAAAAAATAATCCTTCTCTTTCCCACCTCAAAATTTAGTTTTGGGGCTGTTTTAACTGTTCTCCAGGAGTCGTTTCTGTGGTACTGCACAAAAAAAGAATAGGGAGATCAGTTTTCTGAAGAGTGTTCTGCTTACAGGTCTGATCCCTAAGAAGGAAGTAAAAGCTACAGTAATACTACTTGTGCTCTATTGTCATCCCTCTGAATTTTATTTTTAACAGTTTATCACCCTCAAAACTGAGAAGAAAGCAACCTTGTAGAAAAGAGCTACTGGAATGTGTGCTGACTAAGATCAGGGTAGATGCCTTTACATGAAGTGTAAGCATATGACAGAAGGTGAGAAGTATTTTGCATGAGGAATCAAAAGCTGCAGAACTGGTCAGAGGATGTGAAAAAGGATGCCCAAGGAATACTAGAGCTGTGCAAAGCTGTGGACCTGTGGATGAGGCTTTAAACTTAGATTAGGGAGCAAGAAAACAATTTTGCTGCTGTATTCTAGATTTGACAGAAATATTAGTAAAGGATTTGAAAGGAATCGTGTAAGGAATGGAAGGCAATGAGTAGGAAAGGAACTTACATTAGGAATTCTGAAGAAGATAATGTAGGTGTAGAAGAGCAGTGCATGAAAATTTCCCTTGGATGGAGGGAACAGATTCTTCGCTTGATATCCACTGCATCGAGAAGGAGTTGTGATAGTTGCAGGGAATTTTGGACTTTAATTATAGTATTAAGGGATCTGCCTTCTTACCTTTTCTTAAAATGAGTTTAAAGAAAGGGGTTTTTAAGTCTGAAATGCCTTTTTTCACTTCTGATAGTCAAGTTCAGTATTTCCTTGTGTGAATTTTATCACATATACAGTCTTGCACTTTATAGCCTTCTTTCTTCCTGTCTGTGATCCGAAACCTCTCAAGGAAGTGTTTAGTCATTCTTTTTCTTCCTCTTCAATACAAACTAAATATGGTCTCTAAGCCTCCAGATCAACAATTTATTTAAGGATATTTAAATAGTCCTTTTTGAAACACGTACTGTCTGCTTATGCATGTGAAGTCATCATTACACTTGCATAGGTGGCTTGATACAGGTCTTACTTTGTTTCTGGGTGACAGAAATGTCCTGTGCTCACTGCTGTAATGGGATGCTCATGCAGTTGTTGAAAGAGCGCTGCAGAGGTGTGGCTTTGTCTCACCTGTGGCTGTAGACTGTCAATCTAACCTTTTAAAAGTCGGTTTAAGAAGACACAGCTTAGACTGGCAAAAAGGATTTCTGAATGCTATTTTTTAGTATGTGGGAAGTGTATAATGTAGGAAGTGTATAAAGTGGAAGCACATAGATTGAAAGCAAGTCTTCTTGATGCAATCTAGACTGGTCTAGCTGTGCTTTTATGGCATTAGCTTCAGTTCTACAAAGAGATTGACAAACCTGAGTGCTCTGTAGAATTACTTCTGCGTTGGAGGGCACATTTATCAAATGTAAAGGGAATGCAGGGCTGGAATGGACTTTCAGAAGACACTTAGGGCCATCATCTTTTCTTGTGGCCATATCTAGTATGCTTATTTTTGTCCTGTAATCTGGTTAATGCTGCAGCTTCTGTAGACAGGCTGTTCCAATGCTTTTTTGTTTTGTACTGTTCAAAGAATGTTGTTTCGTTTTCTAAGTTTCATTTTGGGTTTTTTTTTTTTGTATCTAAACTAACTTTTCTTTGTGTATCAGACACTGGGCAGATTCTTGATAGTGGTCTGAATCAAAGCAGCACTTTGAATGGAAGAAATAGGACAATCTGTTTTATATAAAAAAGGCAAGAAGTGGAAAAAGAAAAGGGAAAATAAAAGACTTGTTCAGGAACGATCTTGGAAAACTTTCTACTGCTGAGTCCCTGAGATAGTTTACAGAAGGTATTGGATTCTGAGATTCTAGAGTTATTTCCAGGAGCATGGAGAATTCAAAACAAAAAAACCTCAAAAAATTTTAATGTCATGATCTAAAAAATGATGTTTAAATTCAGAGGAAGATCTAGTGCTTTCAGGTTGAAGAAAATGGTATCTAGTAAACAAGAGTGACTACAGTCTGCAGCTTCAAATGCTATACTTTGTTGCCCATTAATTTTTTTTCTGCCTTTGAGGTGATAATTTTCTACAGTGAACCTGACAGCCCAGTCAAAATAGTTCATAAGGCCAGTGCTGAAAAGTACTTTTTTTTTTTTTTCTGGTGTAAATAATCTTTGTCATTCCTTGTCTGTCCCAATTTCCTCCTCTTTCTTCTTCACTGATTTTTTTTAATGCTCCTTCTTAATGTATATAAACTCTTCAACTTAAAGTGTGCCTTATGTTCATTGTTTAAGGAGCATAACAAAAGTATTTTCTAAATATGGTGAAGGAATTGAGCTCCTAAATATGGAAAAGCTGTGTGTTAACAGATTTTGCACAAGCATTAATTTTTCCATGATACTCATCCTGGGTATGGTTGTAGAATAGCAACCTGAAGAAGATGGTGCCTGTCTTGTGCACCATCCCGTTTCCTATCCCTACCACGCAGCTTGTGCAAAGTTTGGGTGTGCCAGAAACAGACTGCAGAGCACCTTAGTGAGGGAGATGCTTGAAAGCAAAAGTCACCACAGCTGAAGAAATGTGGCATGCTTAGTGATATCCAGTGCAGCAGGGCAAGCCCAGAGACTGTCAGGGAATCAAATGGCCATATTTCTTCTGCCTGCCTGGAAGTTCAGGATAAAATTATGCCAAGCCATAATGTTTACATTCTTACATTATTTTAAGATTCTGTTCTGATTATTACCTTAATGTAGGCTTCAACATGTATCTAGTTAATGAGCCAAACGAAACTTACCATTGCCTTCCACAGAATATGGAAAAGGAGAATATAAAAGAACATGTACTATTTCGGATTGTATAACCAATGATTTAATTAACTAACTAATCTTTAACAAGGTACTAACAGAGCTCAGCTTCTGTGGTGTCTTCAATGACTTCTACCCAATTTCCTACCTTTAAAATATTTGGTATAATCCACATCTCATGATGCTTCATTACTGTTGAGTAATAGTACTACTTGTTTTTCAGCTTTCTCTTTGAAATGAAAGTGTCCCCATCTTACACTTTTGAAAAAGATTCCTGATTTAACTAGTTGGTAAATAAAAAAATATACATGTATATGTGATGTATTTTTTTTAAATTTTATTTTATACATTTAAAACAGCTTGAGAAAGTTTCAAGTCCTATGTGGGGATTGAGAACAGTTTAGAAAAGAATCCTCTTGCTTAAGCAAGGCTATTGCATAAGTTGATTTTGATATGCTTAATTTGTTGAGTTTTAAAACAGAAAATTGTTTGTGTCCTCTTTGCTCTACCATCAAATTCATGTGAATACTAGTTACTGCATCAATTTTGAAGAAATATTTATTGTTGGGCAGAGAATACTTAGTAAATTACAACCCCCCAAAGTAATTTTTACACTTGTGTAGAAGGAAGATATTTAACAAAGTTGGCAACTTTTGCTTTAGCTGCATTCTCCCAACAGACTAGTAATTCAGGTTAACAGTTCTGGTCTCATCTTTTTAACTTATGCTCTTGCTGTTCAAGTATCAATTCAAGAAAATATGGCATGTAATTTTTGTTTTGGCAAGTTAAATATGCTAGTTCTATTCTTTTCTAAATAATTACTTATGTATTCATATATGCATTTATACACTTGAATTTAATTAGTGTCTCATTACTGCTGTTGCTAATGAAAGGTAGGATTCCATGCTGGATTTTTAAATGCAGAAGTATATTATTGTCTCTGTGGAAAACTGCTGGATTGGCATGACTATGGAATGAGGTTCGCTTCTGAAGTGTAACTAGCTGAACTTAGCAAATTGATGCAGTGTTTCACAGGCAATTCTGTTAGTGCAACCTAATTCTGATCTCATGGTCTTACCTAGGGCTTGTATTTCACAGAAGTGTTTTTGCTCTGAGGCATGGGTGGTGGTCTCAGTGTAGTGCTATTTGTTCCGTTTCTGATTTTACTTATCTCCATTGCCCTGGTGTTTGAGTTGCAATGTCCTGACTTGCCTGAAAGCTAATTCAGCACTCTAATAAGGAGGAGAAAAAAAACCAGCTCTGTGAGTGTGTTAAAAATATATAAAGGTAATTTAGGTTTGTGTTACCATATTTCAGGTCCACCTAGATATGTTTCACATAAAGCGTAAATGGTAGCAGCGACTACAGCTGCTTTATGTGAAGCAGGTGGAATTCCCTAGTTTCTAATGTAACGTAGACAGTGTCTTAATTTTGATGACAAGGTTGGTATACTAAAGTTTATATTCTACCATGTGCTATGGACATCTGTATAAAGAGCTACAATAGTCAACAGTGTTGTTTGAACAGTGTGTTCAAACCCTAACTGGTTGCACAGTAACTCTTCACTTGGGCAGTTTTTGTGCTAACTGTTCTTCAGTGCTCAAGTTTCTCAGCTTTGGCTGAACTTGTGGCAAGAGGTCAGAATGATCACTTAAAGCTTGTATACTTCAAGCTATCGGAGGGAATGATACCTGAGTAAGAAACAGTGTCTAGCCCTCATCTTCTCCCCTCCCCATAGTCTTTCATAGCTCCAGTGGGGCAGCAGTTACTTCATTCTCCAGTGTTCATAGAGGAGACCCTTGTGAGTAGAGCACTAGCCTTGGAGACGTGTCGGCTACTTGAACTCCTCCTTTATGATTTTTTGTTAGATCTTGTAGGATGGGAGACGTTTCATCCTAGTTCTATCATAGCTCCAGTGGGGCAGCAGTTACTTCATGCTAGTCTCCAGTGTTCATAGAGGAGACCCTTGTGAGTAGAGCACTAGCCTTGGAGACGTGTCGGCTACTTGAACTCCTCCTTTATGATTTTTTGTTAGATCTTGTAGGATGGGAGACGTTTCATCCTAGTTCTAGTAATCTGAAAGTTACATCTAGTCTAAAACAGTCATTCTGTTTAAATGTCTTAGGTGGAACTAGCTATATTCCGGAAGTACCTTGTACACACACTGTCCCTGTCTGTGTCTCTGTTTTGTGTCAAGGCAACAAGAAGGACAGCAAGGTACTTCCAGAATCAGCTTGAGGTGACACATGTAAAATTTAGGTGGCTAAAATTAGGTAAAGTGAATTCTACTGGCAGTCACTTTCAGTCTCGCATGTAAAAGAGGATGTAAGACCACGTATGAAGGAGAACTGTCATGGTCGACGCATATGTAGCATTGCATTGGTATGCATAAAGCAAGAATGACTACACTATGAATTTTTGTTAGGGTATTTGATCTCCTGCAAAAGCCGTGTAGAAGCCTTTGGGCTTTGTGAGCATTTGTGAAGGATTCCTTTGAATTCCTTCCTATCTCAGGTTGCTTCCACATTGCTTGGGAGTCCCACTGATTTTTGGGAATAGCTCTAACTTTAAACTTCAGTGTGTCTGCAGGTTCTGTGCAGATACAGACTGGCAGGACAGTGAGTGCATTTCAGCTCCCACCAAGATTTGGTGGGAAGTAGGGGAAGGGCGGATGTTGCCTGTTACTTCATTACAAACAAGGCTTAGCTGGACACTGGAGTTAGCAATTTTAAAATTTGGGGAGAACACTTGGAATCAAAGTTTTTTTACTTTTATGGCCCTAATTACTTCACTTTTTTTTCCTCTCTTTCACTACTAGCAGCAGGCCCAACCTCTAGTTGAAGGCTGAAATGAAACTATTTTCCATAACTGATTTGACATCTTATTTCCTCTTTCATCACTTCTTTTGTCTCCAAATACTTATGATATATAAGGCTTAAATTATAGTACATAGGGGAAAACAGGCAAATAATCCCAACAGTATAAACTTAAATGGAGAAGTTGGAGGTTTGCAACCAGCCTGCTTTACAAGAAAACAGATGCCATGCAATAAATTAATACTAAGCTGAATAATAAACAAGATGTATTGTTAAAGGTCTTTAATGCAAAGAAAGTGATTTCAGACTTCAATATGCTTGTTTTCTGTCTTTGTATAAATGAGGCCCTTGCATGTGCTTTATTGTTCTCTTTTGCACACATTTGAGCTTTGTTGGGTTGAGAAACCCGGTCTCTGGTTGGGCAGTGGTGATTAACTTACACTAAATAGGCAGCAGTAATGTGATTTGAGAATGAAAAGGATTCATTTCTTTTAAATGAGGGGAAAAAACCCAAGGCTGAAGGAAATAGTTTACATAATCTGTAAACTAGTTAAGGAGCTGAATATTTATGCAGGTTGAAATTGAAGCTTAGTTGCCCTCTAGGGGTTTTACATTAATACAGCATATGCTAGCTTTTGGGTGGTGGTTTTTTTTTTTTTTTTTTGTCTTTCAGAATAAAGGTGAGAGAAGTCTTTGGAAAAACTTACATACTGACAAATCTGTGGTGGTGGAGGCATGTGTACATCTGCATTCAGTGAGTGAAGCTCGTTTAGTTCAGAACCCAGAAAATGGGGGAAAGATTTTTAGCCAGATTATGTTCTTGTAATATCAGTGAAGAAGGTGCTAACAGTCATTCAGTCATAGCACTAAGTGGTCTCTGTCAGGAAGGATCCTTACGTAGAAGTCAGGATACACCCCAAGAGTCCTAAGTAGACGTGGAAGACAAAAGGTTATGTGGGGATGAAGTGATGCTGCTGAAAGGCCATGGTAATAGCAGAGTTAATACTCTCTTCGTAGAATCATAGAATCATCTGGTTGGAAGGGACCTTTAAGATCATTGAGTCCAACTGTTCACCCTGCACTGCCAAGATTCCTCAACCATGTCCATCATCACCACATCTACATGTCTTTTAAACACCTTCAGGGGTGGGGACTCTACCACCTCCCTGGGCAGCCTGTTCCAATGCTTCACAGCCCTCTCTTTAAAGAAATTTTTCCTGATATCTAACCTAGATTTCCCCTGGCACAATTTAGGCCATTTCCTTTCATCCTGTGATTCATCACAGGGGAGAGGACACCAACCCCCACCTCTCTACAACCTCTTTTCAGGTAGTTGTGGAGAGCAATAAGGTCTTCCCTCAGCCTTCTCTGTCCTCGCTACTAAGTGCTACTGTGAGTTCTTAGTGTCCTCAGCTGCCAATGGCTAACGCGCAGGGATCTTTTGACACATCTTGCCTTACAGCAGATTGAGCCCTGTTTATGGATCCTGTGATTGAACTTGTTAGAAACAAGACAAAAGCATTTGACAAGAACTGAGCAGTTCCTATTTGTAGCCTGTGATACTTCATAGGAAGCATCCTCATGCCATGGGAAGAAGTGTGACTGAAATGGCTTCTAAACCAAAACCACATACGTGTTTCTCATCATCTAAACTTTTAATGTCTCCTTTGCCAATGGTTTTGTAGCAGATGTGTTTGGGGGGGTCTCTCCCCAACTGTTAGGGTCACCAGTTGTGGTGGGTCACCACACGTCGCGAATAGTCGGGGCGGACAATGCGACAACAGCTTGTGTGCACACAAAGCCTTTATTGAAATACAACTGCAGCAAACTGCTGCGGCACCTACATACCGCAAACTGCAACTGCGATTCTGCACTGTGTTCTCTCTTATCACAATGCTTTATATTCTTCTAGTACTTGTTTATTATACATGCCCTACTTGGATTGGTTTCAAGTGTACTCTCCTCCAGTCAGCTACTGACCAAACCTCTCTGTCTCCTCCCAAACGACACGCCTCCTGCTGTTGACTGACAGCAGGCTAATTCGGCTTCTTCCCTGCCGGGGTCACTCCCACACAGATGCATTGCCAATATTTTTTGAAGAATTGCTAAATAAATTCTTTGAAGTGCAGTTGTTTTTCTAAATATGGAAACCACTTTAATGTGATTATTTTTGCTGTTTCTTTCATAAGTGTTGAGACTGTATTACTCTAAAATCTTGCATGAGAAAAAAGATACTTGGAGCCGGCAGAATAGGTGCGCTTAAACAAGCACCTCCTGCCAGACTGGAATACATGTGTGCATATGCTTGAGCAACACAGTGCAGTCAACTGTCAGAAGTTAGAGCACTGTCCCTGAGGCTTCGTTATACCAAACTTAAGTCTGGATTTGTGCCAATGAAGTCTATGGTGTTACACAGATTTTTAGCTGACAGTTTCTGGTGCATTTTGTTTTGCTTTGTGGATTTGCCAAAGGCTTGTTTGTAAATCCTCTGTCTACGAGTATTTAATTTTACTGTCTTCAAAATTACAACTTTTCTATGCAGAAATGGCCTAATCTCTTAATTTATTTATAGAATCAATTATTACAATCCCTTATACATATATAACGCTTAGGCCTGGTACTGTTTGGTTCTGATAGCCAGAAGCATCCCAGAAGCATCTGCTTGGTTGCATCTGCTCTATGCTTCGGCATGACATCACAGCTTCAGCCTAGTACTTCCTTTTCAAAACCAGTGACTTTATCAGCAGACCTCTGTGTCATCTCCTATGCCCTTTCCTCTATGCTTTCTCCTGCTCTCTGATGCTTGATGTCCATGTCCTATCTTCCTGGGCAGTAAATGATTTGTGGAAGCTGTTCATTGGACCAAAAGACATGGTAGGTTAGAGGGGAGGGTGGGTTGGTTGGTTTTAGGATTTTTTCTCTTCTGTCTGTAAGCAGTTTCCCCTTTGAGTAGAAGCACCTAAGCTGATTGCTGTCTTTATGCAAGCTTCTGGTCCAGAGTGGAACTGCTCTGTAAGTAAGGTTGTAATAAGCTGATGGTCTTTCATCGTTCTGAATAGCCTTGGCCTCATCTGTTGAGTTTAACGTCTCTGAAAAGTTTGAAGAAAACATGTTACTAGCTTGGAGAGGGTGTGTGGCATGGGACGTCCTGATTAAGGGGAGCATTGTAACTGCCCTGTTACTGCAGGGTAGCATGCTGTGCTCACAGCTCATGGACAGTTTTCTAGGACCTGAACAAAATACTGACTTGTAGAGCTTTGTCATTTGAAAGAGCAGCAGTTGCAAAGATACACAAAATGTATGGTGGCTGGATTATTTGATGTCTGGTATTCAGTCCTCTTTAGGAACCCGGTTATTGCATTAATTTATTTAAAACATTTTACAGAAGATAGAAGATAAACATGACACAGGTAATACCAAATTTCCAGACCTTGCTAAGCTTCGGTAGTATGCTTTCTTGTCAGTGTTAAAATGCATCTCTTTAAAATCATGACATGAATAGGGAAGTCTGATATGCTGACTACCTATATAGTCAATGATGTAGTTATACATATACATATTTTATCACACTGGCCGCTATTGTGAAGGGTCAAGTTATTCTTCAGTACACAGTTCCATATGTAGACACAGCACAATTATTTCTTTCCTGAAAAATTGCGCTTCTGGTTCTGTCATCCTTAGAACCACTAAATAGTACCTCGTTCA
>NW_010433342.1:0-228 GCF_000710305.1 Buceros rhinoceros silvestris | reverse complement strand
CCTCCACACTGGTGTGTGCTGAAGGCTAGTCAGTTTTGATAAAAGAGAAGAGACTAAACACAGACTGCAAACTAAGGTAAGTAGGTGGTAGCCCGTATTGGAGATGTTGGAATGATGGTGGGCAAGGAATGTAGGATGAATTGTGACCTGTAAGGGAAAGTCACTTCCTCTTTTAAAAGAAGAACCTAAGTATATTAATAATAACTATATTAATATAACATAATAATA
>NW_010433341.1:390-815 GCF_000710305.1 Buceros rhinoceros silvestris | reverse complement strand
CGGCCTCGACTCCGGGCAGGCCAGTGACCGTTGTGGCTGACCTATCAGCAGACACATTGCCCTCAGTCTCCACTGGTGCAGCACACCCAAGGAGCTCACTGGCACACTGTCCAATTAGCACGGATGGGCAGCTCTTAGGTTTAGCTCCAGCAAGGCAGACTCTATCCCTTTCCCGGCTCAAATCTAAAGCCCTGTCAATGAGTCCTGACAACTCCTGTGCAAAGATCCTCCTCCTCTTTTGAAACAGATGGACTCCATCAGATGCCAGCAAACCTGGTGTGGTATAAAGCAACCCATGATCAAAGAACCCAAAGTCCTGCTGGTGACACCACATATTGTCCCGGTGGGTCTTTCTGTTTCTTCCCTCCTCACTCCCTGCCACTAAGGGGATTGAGGAGAACACCATTTGTGTCCTGATCCCTTGG
>NW_010433341.1:0-202 GCF_000710305.1 Buceros rhinoceros silvestris | reverse complement strand
CTTTTTTTTGTTTTGCTCAGGCTTCTTGCTTGGAGAATTTCATCAGTGCCTAGCTGGAATGTTAATAATGGGTAATAAAAGAGTGGGAAGCTTCCTTACCACATCTCTAACTTGGACCCCAGACAGGCAAAAGACTTCCCTGTGCAGTGGGTCAAGACTGCCTTCGGTTCCCTTCAGAAGGCAGTCACCTATGACAATGACC
>NW_010433340.1:0-2007 GCF_000710305.1 Buceros rhinoceros silvestris | reverse complement strand
GTTGTACATCGCTTCGTACGTACAGCCATCCGTCTGCTGGTCGCAGTCTACAGGAACCGAGACCAATTCACTGTACACCAGTTTCTCAGTTGTTTTTTTTTTTAGCAAACCTACTCACCAAAAGGGTTGACAGTCTCAGAAGTAGAGGATGCTGCTTGGGAGTGAATGTTGTACATCGCTTCGTACGTACAGCCATCCCTCTGCTGGTCGCAGTCTCAAATGCTGAGGAAGAGAACACATTCTTCCCTTCAGACAAGCGACAGCGGTAAACATCACCACCTAGCCTTGGTGACTGAGATTCTGCACAGATCCCTGCTTCGAAGCGAAATCACCACTGTTCTGTGAAAGAATATTTGTCCCAGAACATGCTCTAGTAACGTGTACTGCAATACAGCGCATCAGCTTACAGGAGTTTCACTGATACCACCAGAACACAACTTTTGAATAGAACTGGGAAGTCCAGTTGCTGCTGCTCTGAAAAGGTTACCGGCAGAAAGGGTGGGAGTGGTTACCTGACTCCGTTAATACCCTACAAGGATTCTGCAAAAGCAATAGTGACATTCACTTACGATCAGCTCTGCTAGTCTAGATCTGGTGACTGTCACTAGGGAATTCAGCAAACCGAGCATGCTGCTGCTCTGAAAAGGTTACCGGCAGAAAGGGTGGCAGTGGTTACCGGACTCCTTTCATACCCTGCAAGGATTCTGCAAAAGCAACAGTGACATTCACTTACGATCAGCTCTGCTAGTCTAGATCTGGTGACTGGCACTGGGGAATTCAGCAAACCGAGCAAGCACAATCTCTACCCTCGTAAACAAACACGCTCTCCCAGAGCTGTGAGGAGGAAGCACAGCACGTGCAAACAGAACCTCACCGTAAACTCTGTGGCATTTCCAAAGGCATTTTGATCTCTGGTTTTTGTACAGCAGGACCTGGAGGCACCACAGGCAGAGAGGATGGTGACATGTATTCAGTGTCTTCATCGCTTTCAGATTTGTCCCCAGGAGGCAGTTTTGGTACAGGCAGTGGTCTGGAGGCAGAATAAACAAGACATAAACATCAGAAAAACTTCTACACCAAATCTAATTAATACCAAAATGGCCTTCAAAACCCACAGTGGAAGGAACAACCAGCCATCTTACGGTGATTCTGTCTGAAGAAATAACGTGGATTCCAGGATACTCAGCAGCCCAGCTGCAAGGCCACGCTGGCACAGAGCCAGTAAGCAAAGAGAAGCTGTCGGTGTCACAGACATTGTACATCACCCACCTTCACACCACGGGCAGCCCAGAAGGGAATTCATCAAAGAGCTACTGACAGCTGCGGGCTGCCTCCTAGTGCCACAGCCAAGGGTAACTACCAGCACTAGCCATCCACAGATCTCTGGGATCCCAATTTCACCTACTTTCGCTAGACTGTGTATTTTGAATCCATCAGAGACTGAAACCAAAGCTGACAGAGTTGTGTCAAATTCTGTCCCTGACACTGGCACAGAGAGAGCCCCACGATCACCAGTCTTTCAGTTCTAAAAGAGCACTTATGCTAGAGAACAACAAACCTGGCAGCTAAGGAGTAGATCGCATTGGCAGATGAGGAGGCTTTAATTTTGGGGTGTTCACACTCTGAGGTTGTTGGTGGACCACTGTTCAAGCTCTGAAAGAAAGAATTCCAAACCGGGAATCAGAAAGACCACGTGTACCAGTGTAGCTGCAAAGCTGCCAGCCTTCAACACATCCTCTGGGGTAGTGAAGCATCTTCATCTATTACAAGGCATTTACTGACACCTTAGAAATCCAGTAGTTCTGTGACAGTTTTCCTTCAGTGCGGGTACAAGCAGGGTTTTTCTCCTCCAGGGGAGCTGCAAAGCTGCCAGCCTTCAACACATCCTCTGGGGTAGTGAAGCATCTTCATCTATTACAAGGCATTTACTGACACCTTAGAAATCCAGTAGTTCTGTGACAGTTTTCCTTCAGTGCGGGTACAAGCAGGGTTTTTCTCCTGTAGCCA